>NC_022009.1:54486920-54487526 GCF_000317375.1 Microtus ochrogaster | reverse complement strand
GACAAACTCATGGAAACTGAACAGTCAACTACTGAACCACACCTGGGTCAAGGAAGAAATAAAGAAAGAAATTAAAGTATTCCTTCAATTTAATGAAAATAAAGACACAACATACTCAAACCTATGGGACACGATGAAAGCAGTGCTAAGAGGAAAGTTCATAACACTAAGTGCCCACATTAAAAAAACAGGGAAAGCACACATTGGGGAATTAACAGCATACCTGAAAGCTCTAGAAAAAAAAAAAGAAGCAGACACACCCAGAAGGACTAGAAGACTGGAAATAATCAAACTGAGGGCGGAAATCAACAAAATAGAACTACAGAAAACAATCCAAAGAATCAATGAAACAAAAAGTTGGTTCTTGGAGAAAATCAACAAGATCGACAAACCCCTATCCAAACTGATGAATCGGCTGAGAGAGAACACACAAATTAATAAGATGAGAAATGAGAAGGGGGACATAACTACAAACACAGAGGAAATTCAGAGAACCTTTAGATCTTACTACAAAAGCCTGTATGGTACAAAACTGGAAAATGCAAAAGAAATGGACATTTTTTTATATCAGTACCATATATCAAAGTTAAACCAGGACCAGGTGAA
>NC_022009.1:54485965-54486474 GCF_000317375.1 Microtus ochrogaster | reverse complement strand
TTAAACTTTCGTTATTTGCAGATGATATGATAGTATACATAAGCAACCCCAAAAACTCTACCAAAGAACTCCTACAGCTGATAAACACCTTTAGTGATGTGGCAGGATACAAGAGCAACTCCAAAAAAAATCATTTGACCTCCTATACATGAAAAATAAGGATGCAGAGAGGGAAATCAGAGAAGCATCACCTTTCACGATAGCCACAAACAGCACAAAATATCTTGGGGTAACTCTGGCCAAGGAAGTGAAAGATCTATTTGAGAAGAACTTTAAGTCTTTGAAGAAAAAAATTGAAGAGGATACCAGAAAAAGGAAGGATCTCCCTTGCTCTTGGATAGGGAGGATCAACATAGTAATAATGGCAATTCTACCAAAAGCAATCTATAGATTCAATGTAATCCCCATCAAAACCCCATCAAAATTCTTCACAGACCTTGAAAGGACAATAATCAAATTTATGTGGAAAAACAAAAACCCAGGATAGCCAAAACAATCTTATACAATAA
>NC_022009.1:54483104-54483704 GCF_000317375.1 Microtus ochrogaster | reverse complement strand
GGTAAAAAACAATGACTTCTTGAATTTTGCATGCAAATGGATGGAAATAGAAAACACTATCCTGAGTGAGGTATTCCCGACCCAAAAAGATGAACTTGGGATGTACTTACTCATAATTGGTTTCTAGCTATAAATATAGGACATTGAGCCTATAATTTGTGATCCTAGAGAAGCTAAATAAGAAGGTGAACCCAAAGAAAAACATACAATTATCCTCCTGGTTATTGGAAGTAGACAAGATTGCTGGGCAAAAATTGGGAACTGGGGGTGGGATAGGATGGGGGGAAAGGGGAGATGGGGAGAGAAAAGTGAGAAGGGGAGGATGGAGAGAGCTTGGGGGAATGGGATGGTTGGGATAGTGGAAGGATGGATAAGGAAACAGGGAAATATATTTTATAATTAAGGGAGCCATTTTAGGGTTGGCAAGAGCCTTGACTCTAGAGGGGTTCCTAGGGGTCCAGAGAAATGTACCCAACTAGGTCATTGGGCAGCTGAGGAGAGAGAGCCTGAAATGGCCAGATCCTATAGTCATACTAATGAATATCTTGCATATCACCATAGAAACTTCATCTGGCGATGGATGGAGATAGAGACAGAGAC
>NC_022009.1:54481560-54482449 GCF_000317375.1 Microtus ochrogaster | reverse complement strand
TAGACAAGATTGCTGGGAAAAATTGGGAACTGGGGTGGGGTAGAATGGGGGGAAAGGGGAGATGGGGATAGAAACGTGAGAAGGGGAGGATGGAGAGAGCTTGGGGGAATGGGATGGTTGGGATAGTGGAAGGATGGATAAGGGAACAGGGAAATATATTTCATAATTAAGGGAGCCATTTTAGGGTTGGCAAGAGCCTTGACTCTAGAGGGGTTCCCAGGGGTCCAGAGAGATTTACCCAACTAGGTCATTGGGCAGCTGAGGAGAGAGAGCCTGAAATGGCCCGATCCTATAGCCATACTAATGAATATCTTGCATATCACCATAGAAACTTCATCTGGCGATGGATGGAGATAGAGACAGAGACCCACTTTGGAGCAATGGACTGAGCTCCCAAGGTCCAAATGAGGAACAGAAGGAGGGAGAACGTGAGCAAGGAAGTCAAGACCATGAGGGGGGTACCCACCGATTGAGACGGTGGGGCTGATCTATTGTGAGCTCACCAAGGCCAGCTGGACTGGGACTGAATAAACACGGCATAAAACTGGAGTCTTTGAATATGGTAGACAATGAGGGCTGCTGAGAAGCCAAGGACAATGTCACTGAGTTATGACCCTACTGCATGTACTGGCTTTGTGGGAGTCTAGCCAGTTTGGATGCTCACCTTCCTATACCTGCATGGAGGGGAGAGGACCTTGGACTGCCCAGAGGCAGGGAACCCCCCTGACTGCTCTTTGGACTGGAGAGGGAGGGGAAGGGGAGTGGGACGTGGGGATTGGGGGAGGGGGAGGGAGAAGGAATGTCGGGGAAATTTGTAATAAAAATAATTTTAATAAAAATTTCAATTCTAAGCCGGGCGGTGGTGGCGCACGCCTTTAATCCCAGCACT
>NC_022009.1:54478821-54480786 GCF_000317375.1 Microtus ochrogaster | reverse complement strand
CTTGGGGAGGCTCAATAACTCTAAAGCCTTGCTGATATTTAGGCACCCTAGCTGTTTGACAGCCCACTAAAGGATCAATAAGCAGGTATTAAGTCTAAATTGCTATCATCAGTGTATGTATCATTCTGAAATAAGAAATGATTTTGAAACTGGTTTGCCAGGTGTGATGGCAAACTACTGCAAGCCTGCATGCTTTGGAAGTAGAACCAGAAGGCCACAGACTCAAGGCTACATAGAAAACTCCTCCCCATTGTGGGTACATGTGCATGCATTTATGTGTATGTATATATAAAGATCTGAGGTTCTAGTCAAGCTAAAAAGTACTTCCCTAGCATGAGCAAGTTCAAGAGTTCAATCACTACTGCCAAATGTAAAAAATATATATGGGAATGTTAGAAAAACGTGTGTGTGTGTGTGTGTGTGTGTGTGTGTGTGTGTGTGTGTAGCATAGAGTGAGAAAACACATCAATAACCAGGTGGCCTGATGTTTGGGTTGTAAGTATGTGCTTGTCAAAGGCACAAGTATCCTTTTTTATATAACCTATATTTAGATTAGTTCAGTAATTGTATTGATGTAAAAATTGTCAAAAACCAGTGAACATTACATACTTTGGTGAAACTCATTATATATAAATGATACATACAAAAGTTGATTGCAATATGTAAATATATTAAGATACAGACCTACATGTAGTGTGGAAACAGCAATTAGCAAACCAATGGCATCCCATTTAGAGTGTCAGAAATAATATCTGGTATAACACTCTGTGGGGATCCAGATTTAAAATAAACAAAAACCTCCATTTAAAACCTCATTAAATTGTTCTAAAGAACAACAGAAAATGTAGAATTGCCAAGAAAACTTATGAAAATAAAATCAGGAATATAATATCTGAACCAAAACCATGCTTTCACCTTTGAGATCAGCAAAGTATAGTCTACATTTCTGCTATTGTTTCCTTGAATCTGAGTCAGAAATCTCTCTTCCTGAAAGGAATAAGCTATAAGTATATCTCATTTTTCCAATTACCTATTCAGAATCAAATTTTGGGTGCATGCATGCAAGAAGCAGTGGATGCTGTCATTTACCCACAACACAAAAAATGAATTTGGATGGGAGAAAACTATATTGAACCAAGGAAATAATTATTACAGATGAGAAAGCCATCATTATAAAAATATAATGTTGGGTTTGTAAAACTTCTTAAGGTGATATGTATAATACTACAAAATGTACATAGTAATTTTTCTGCTTCTCATAAATTCCTTGTTATGCACTTATCCAAGTCAGCTCTTATTATTCCAAAGGTGATGGAGTGACTCTCTCAGATGATATGAAGCAAAATGAATGAAAAAAATACCAGCATGCTATGCACTGGCATGATTTATGTCTTGGGTAAGCCTGTGTTACAAAACGTAATAAACCTGCAGGATGAAAGCTGCTAAGCATTAGTTTTGCACTGCAACTGTGGTATTCACCTAAAGTTCAGAAAATCTCTGAGCCTGCCTGTGTATTCCCCCAAGTCCTCATCTTCCAAATGAGCAAGAGATATTCTCATTCTATGTGCAAATACAGGCTACTATGCTTTCCAAAGAATATAAATCATATGAGATGAGTATGAATATCATCTGTTCAAATATGTAAAATATCCAGCTGAATACTTCATATAAATTCATTTTAAGGATATGATAGGATCCTGCTTATGATTTGCCTGAATATTCCAAGTTTGATCATAGCAACTTTGCTCATATCAGATTTTAAAACAGATTATGGAAATATGAGTTTACAAATGCAGGTGTTTATTAGACATTCCTGGCATCTAAAACTGAATTCAATTGGTGGTCTGTGCTCCCTAATTTTCTTCTTCTGGAGTTACAACAACTTCTACTTGTCTTGACTCTTGTTTAAGAAAACATCAAAGATGCGGATTATTATATACTTTCAAACTTCTGTTGCTCCATGTG
>NC_022009.1:54475708-54478207 GCF_000317375.1 Microtus ochrogaster | reverse complement strand
AAGTTATAAGAGCTAATATGAAATCTGAGCTAATCGGCCAATCAGTTTATAACCTATGTAGACCTGAGTGTGATTTTCTTTGGGACTTGCTGGCTGTGGGATACTGGGTGGGCCAGAAACCCCCACAAGCAGGCCCCTCATGTTACATATCTCTCTAGAGGTATTAATCATTTGTCTCAGAATGAGCTTCCATCACTAATGTGGAAAGAACTTTAGGACAGAGCACAGGCATTGTGATGAGGGTGTGCATTTTCTTTTCACATCATAAGAAACCGAAAAAAAAAAAAAGAAACATTTGAGGCATTTTATAATGTGTCAATAATGAAACCTGAGTTGAACTATAAGTCACATAACTTCACCCATTTTCCATTTAAACATGTTCCCCTTTCTTTAATAGTGTTTGCCAGGCCTCCTTAGCCTTATTACCCAGGAAAAGGTGAGCATGCTGTCTGCTTGTTCTGCAGCCCCATGGCACAAGACAAGTCAAAGTAGGAACTCAGCTTATTATTGTGAGCATCAGCTTATATAGGTTAAGTAACATTATGTGATGCAGGAGTACTTCTAGCCACTGAGAGCCAGCCAAGCCTCCCTCTGGTTGGAGAGGTGTCTACCTAGATTTTGATCTCTCATCCCCACTGGGTAGCTTTGACTATAATTCAAATTTGAGCCATGCTTTTCTCTGTCCTACAGGCCTCTAGATACAGATCCTGAACTCAAGCCAGGCTTTTCTCTGTCCTATAGGCCTTGAAGTACAGGCCCTGAAATATTTTTTGTCCAACAAATATATACAAAACCTGAAGAATTGTCAGTTCTTCCAGCAAGTTATAAGTAATCACATGTATCCAAAATTATTTTAAGGAAAAACACTTTTATTAATAAAAATTATAATTGTAACACTGAAATTAAACTCCATATTTTTTTTAACTTGTCCCATCATTGCTGTAAAGCTTTGCCTAAAAGGAAAGCAGAATAATACTCAAGAAACAATCTAGAAAGCACTCAATGCTCCAATCTGGTCTTTGTTTTCTCTTGGTATTACTATCAAGCATCTACTAGAGAACAAACAAGCAAAAATCTAAGCTTGGCATCCAGGTACTTGGGTTTTTGGGCAAAAACCTCTAAGTTTGTCTATATGGTATATTTTCTTAAATTATAAAATACTGTTTTTTTTTAATTTCTTTATTTCATGATGTTTGTTTAAAACAGTTCTAAGGCTTATAATATGAACAATATGAGAATGACATTGTTGGTGAAATTGTCTGTAACAGTTTTCCATAGAACCTAATGGATAAAGCTTTACCAACCAGATGGGTTATTGGTAAATTATCTAAAAATTATTGGTAAATATTCTTCTCCCTTCCTTTTTTGTAATAGGAGACTGCTTGTTCTTTTCCCAGCTGCCATGACCCAAATAATAATACAAAATCTATATTAATTACAACACTGCTTGGCCAATTGTTTTTACATTTTAAATTAACCCATTTCTATTAATCTGTGTATCACCATGAGCCTGTGTCTTACTGGTAAACTTCTGGAGAGTGTCTTTCTTCTTTGAAAGCTACGTAGTGTCTCCCTGGTTCCACCTACTCTTACTATGTATTTTTTCCATATTGGCTATATTTTGCCCTGCCATAGGCCAAAGCAACTTTATTCATTAACAAATAACAGTAACACATAAATCAAAAAGCATCCCACATCATCTTCCCTTTTCTGTATAAATAAAAAGGAAGGTTTTAACTTTAACAAAGTAAAATTACATATAACATAATAGATATCAAGCAAGAATTACAGTTACAGTATTTAGTACTTTTGGAAAATTAAGTAAAATATTATCTATCCTATCCTTGTGAGTCTAAAGTTTTATATCTAATTTATCTTTTTTCATAACTAAGGACAACTGTAATTATAACTATATGTCCAGTTCTTACAGCACACTGTCAAGTAATACAGGAAAGAGCAGTGTCTTGCCCAAATGGCTAGTAAACTGTGCAAGGAGTTTCTTCAATGTGCATCCTCCTCTTGAAGTAGATTGGTGCTGCCAGAAGCAGACATGTCTCACTGTCAAGAAAAGTCTATATTCTTAAAATATTTAAGTTTTAACATTTAAAACATTTGTAGGTCTTTGAAGTCTTGAAGATTACATATCTTTGTATGTCTAGAAAATCTAACTAATGTTACTAAAAGTTTATTATAAATGACTATCTGTATTTCATTATATTTTTAAGAGAGCTGCACAAACACAATCTCTTAAGCAAGAGCAGAAATACATATTTACAGTGTAACAAAATTGACCTTAAATTTGTAACAACAGACCAAGATCCATGCCAAAATAAAGTATTTATCTCTATATCGTATCCCCCTTTTAATTGAAAATAAACAATAATTTTTAGAGGTTTGGCATTGTTTTCTCCAAACTGCTTCCTACAGTATGTTGAGAAAATGATTTTAGGGTTCTCAGAGATGATTGGGGAAGGTTTTATTCTGTCAAATCAGATTAGC
>NC_022009.1:54461489-54474422 GCF_000317375.1 Microtus ochrogaster | reverse complement strand
TTTTTAAGGTCTTATGTGAATCCATGCCCCCAGACAGTGGGTGCCATTTTGTAATTGGAGACTGCTCATTCATTTCCTGACCACCTAGATATAAGAGTATATTAATTACAACACTCTTTGGCCAATAGCTTAGGTGTAATTCTAGTTAGCACTTACATCTTAAATTAAACTATTTCTAATAATTTGTGTATTACCCTGAAACACAGGAACATAAGGTTCCAGCATCTGTCTCCTTGTACTACATGACATCTCCTGGACTCTGTCTACTCAATTTATATATTTATGTTTTGATTTCCTTCCTGGCTTTATTCTGCTAAGCCATTGGCCAAAACAAATTTATTCATCAACCAATAAAGCAACACATATACAGAAGGACATCCCACATCACTTTCTGCTTTTAGTATGCATTTTTTACTGTAACCTTGACCAGAAGCCACAACTGTTTACAAGAGTATCCAGATCATTTGACACATAACAGAAGAACACTTGTTATGGAGTTAGAAGGAGGGATACCTTCTACCAATTATCCAAGAAATACTACTCTTATAAGCATAAACCTTACTCTCTTAGTAAGGCATTTATTACTTTCTAGCCTTCCTCAGGACTGTTAATATTTTGTCAGTTGACTTCTCCCAGGAAGCTTCTACAGGATCCTTAATAAAGATTGCTTGTAGCCAGAGTCAGAAACCATAAGATCACTAACTTATTTGGTTCATCAAAGGAGGTGTGTTATATTGATTGACTGATTGATTGATTGATTTTATTGCGCTATACATTTTTCTCTGATCCTGTCCTTTCCTCTCCCCTCCCCTTCAACCCTTTCCTATGGTCTCCATAATCAGAATTTACTCAGGAGATCTTGTCTTTTACTATTTCCCATGTAAATTAGGTCCATGTATATCTCTCTTAGGGTTCTCATTGTTGTCTAGGTTCTCTGGTATTGTGATTTCTAGGCTGTTTTTCTTTGCTTTATGTTTAAAAAAACACTTATTAGTGAGTACATATGATAATTGTTTTTATGGGTCTGGGTTATCACACTCAATATGGTATTTTCTCGCTTCATCCATTTGCCTGTAAATTTCAAAATGTCATTATTATTAGTTTTTTTGCTGTGTAGTACTCCATTGTGTAAATGTACCACATTTTCTTATTCGTTCTTCAGTTGAGGGTCATTTAGATTTTTTTCAGGTTATGGTTATGAAAAGCAATGCTGCTATGAACATAGTTGAGCACATGTCCTTGTGTCACAATTGAGCATCCTTTGGATATATACTTAAAAGTGGAATTGTTGGGTCTTAAGGAAGGCTATTTCCTAATTTTCTGAGAAATCACCACGTTGATATTTAAATGGGCTGTACCAGCTTGCACTCCTAACAGCAATGCAGGAGTGTTCTGTTTATAGACAACCTCTATAGCCTAAATTGTCATCAGTGATTTTGATCTTGGCCATACTTACAGGTGTAAGATGGAATCTCACAGTTGTTTTGATTTGCATTTCTCTGATGACTAAGAATGCTGAACATTTCCTTAAGTGTCTTTTAGCCATTTTAGATTTCTCTGTTAAGAGCTCTCTGTTTAGGTCTGTACTCCATTTTTTATTGGATTATTTGTTCTTTTGATGACCTATTATTTCTAGGTGTTTGTAGGTGTGTGGACTAAGAGCTGGGTCTTTGATTCGGTTCCATTGGTCCTCCTTTCTGTTTTAGGCCAATACCAGGCAGTTTTCCATACTGTAGTTCTGTAGTAGAGTTTGAAGTCAGAGATTGTGATGCCTCTAGAAGTTATTTTATTATACAGGATAGTTTTGGCTATCCTAGGTTTTTTGCTTTTCCATATGAATTTGAATACCATTCTTTTGAGTTCTGTGAAGAATTTTGCTGAGATTTTTATGGGCATTGCATTGAATTTGTAGATTTCTTTTGGTAAGATTACCATTTTACTATGTTAGGAGGTATGTTTTAAAAGAAAGGAACCTTACTTTATCTGTACACCATTGGTGTGACTTACAGGCCCTGAATCAAGCACACTTGCCTACACACCCTTGCTCCCTCATTACCCCTTTCTAAATTTGAAAAGTTTCTCAAAATCTGTATCCCATTCCCCAAACCATTAATGTCTTTCTAGCACTACCCACTTTGAGGCAGTAAAACACAAAGAATAGTCTAGTGACTTGAATTTGGTTTGGGGTTTGTGTAGCCTATTACTCTAATATTGCAATTGCCAGTCCAACTCCATTCCCTTCTTGTTCTTTGTACTAAATACTCCTCACTGAACAATGCACCTATTTAACCTTTCATTGAGAAATAGATATGTTTTTCTACCCCTAACAACAATCAATTTTGACAGTTTTTATTCTAATATATTTGCAGTGTATAAGTGTAAGAATAATGGAATGGCTAAACTACTGAACTTCTTTTGGTACATGTACAATAAGCAAAATTGTGTATTATTATTTGATTTTAAATTTTTCATGTAATATATTTGGATAATGTTTTCCCTCTTCCAAGTTCTCACAGATACTCCCCACTTCACTAAACATCTAACGTAATACTCTTATTCCAAACAACTAAGAACAACCAAACATACAAATAAAAACCCACAGAAACACAAAAATCAAAATCAAAACAAACAAGCAAAAGACCAATGAGAAAATGTGTCAAAACAAAACAAAAAGTATACAAAAAATTAAAATAAAATATTGAGAGGGTGTTGTGTTTTTCAACTTCTTATGAGCATGGGAAATAGAACATAGGGTTCATGAAGAGAAAAGGGAGAAACTTGAATAGAAGGATTAAATATGGAAAGCAGTGGGAGAGAAAATTAAAGGAGAGAATTTAGAGACAAACATAAACACTAAAGGTCAATTGAAGAAACATATAGAAACTTATTATTGTAGAAGCTTCCTAAAGTGTGTGTGTGTGTGTGTGTGTGCTGTGTGTGTGCTGTGTGTGTGTGCTGCCAGGTGACAAAGGAGACACTACTACAACTATGTATCTTATGCCACCAAGTAAAACTTTCAGTATCAAGAATTGGATACATCTTGGTGAGTTGTTGGCCAAAAGGGTCCCATGAGACTCCTCCAAAACAACAGACTATCATCAATGATATTAGCTGCTTTTCACAACCTGCTGGTAAGTTCCTATTACTAAAGACAATCTTTATTTATATCATTAAACATGGAGACATCAAGCTGGTGTCCAAATAGAAGCTTCATCCCTACTGCCTAGTGTTCAGTGTGCTGGGAGGTGCCTCACATGTTACCAGAGGAGAATCATCATCACTAACTATAAACCTTGCTAATTACAACAGTGACCTTCCTTAAAATATACTAGTGAAGTAGTGGCACAAATATTAAGGGAGTAACCAACATTTTAGGGGGTGAATTTAATTCTCACACCACGAGATAGAACTCATATCTGGGTACTGTTAAAGTGGCCAATAATCTGAGACATCTAGGTAGGGAGCCTAGGGGAAAAACCTAATACTATTATTCTGATAAAGAAGCATAACTATACAATTGTGTCTTAAAGTGAAGTTTTAAGAATTCCCTATTTACAGTCTCATGTCTATCAGCAATATGGCATTCATGTTGTGAAAATAAAAGGCATTATTGGAAGGTATATGTAATAGAAGAATGATTATGTAATTTTAATCTATCAGTCAAAATAAAAAAAATTTCCATGCCATAACTTATGCTGGCCAAATTCCTTCTTCTCTTGAATTCTGTAAAGGGAAGTCTCAAACAATAACAAAGGCCATGAGTGCCCATGTGGCCTGCTGTCTTGACAATATATCTTTTGACCTTTAATATTACTTCTCTTTGAATGACACCTTGATAGTTTTATAAATTTGCATGACCCCTTATTTCAATTTTTTTATTCTCTAGTGTTTAGCATGGCACCTAATTACAGTAACCATCTTAATGTAAAAATAATTATAGACTAATTTAGTCTGCAAGGAGGGAAAAACTGAAAACCTGAAAATGTGACTCTAATGTCTTGTTCATCTATAGATATTAATTCATAGAGAAAATAAAAACCAAAATTCTTACATTAATTGAGGTTAGAGATGGCACAAGAAAACTGAATGAAAGAGAATTCCAGAGGAACAAATATTATAAATGTATAGAAGAAACTCAATTAACTTTGAAAAATGGTATAGCCAAAGAGAAATGTAGAAGCAAAGCAGATTCTCTCACTTGTCCTAGGACCTCACTTGCAGGAGACTCTGGTGATTGCAAACCTTGTAGGATGCCTGAAGAAAGCCCTCAGACTTTCCTACTATGACTTTCAATTCTCTTTTTATTTACTTGTAAAATTTTACAAAGACAAAAACCTCCCAATTGCTGAGTTGTTTTTTCTTTTTTTTTTCCTACGATAAAAATTAATACTTCTTGGCTACCTTCCCTCCGTGATGTTCTCTGAGCAAACTCTTTTCCTTGCATGTTTTAATTGATGGAATAAATAAGGAGATATAACATCAAACTAAAACTAAGCCAATGGTCAAACTCAATTTTCCCAGAAGTTCACATAAGCATTTAGTTTCTAGGTTTTCCACAACCTATTTATCAATATATCAGTATATGTTAACAAAAGCTTTGGTTAACACTTTACTTGCATTCATTTTAATAAAGTTGCCCACATCTCAGCTCTACATGTTCACTTGAGAATTGCTCCAGTAATGCACTTTGATTAGTAGTTGCTAAAACACCCTGTAGCTGCAGGTCATCAGTTCGAGACATGCTCAACAGCTGCAGTACCGTTAACATATGTGTACAATTCAACAGAGTGGTATATCTTTGGTCGGACACACTTAGTAGAATTGTCTTCTGAGCTCAGGGGCCAACATACTTGTGTCATCCCTTTTGCTATGGAGAATACCTTTGTTGTGAATACCATTCAAAATACAAATAGCCTGGAATTTCTCAATGTGTGGACAATTGATGAGAAACAGTGACTTTAAACTGTGTGTGGATGATGCAGTGGAAGATTCAGAAGCATTATAGGAAAGCACATTTGAGAATGTTGACTTTACAGTATTTAGTCAAGTTGGAACCTCTGGGAAGTTTGATTGAGATTTAAACGTCTTAAGGAAGGGAATTGGGGAAAAGTTTATTATGCTCCCCACAATTCTCAGTAATTATATAATTAAGCAAGTAAATTTCCATATTGCAAATGTCTTATGAATTACATTCCCTGATTACGCTAATGTTGCAGGGGTATATTTGGGTGTAATACATATGATATATGTACATGAATACATATCGACACTATATATGAGTAATATAAAATGTAATTATATATGTGTAATTATGTTTGTGAATTTATGATTACACATGTATGACAACATGAAAGGGAGATGGAGGGAAGTGAAAAGCAAGGGAAAGTAGAAAAAAAGAGAGCATGCCTCTGTGCTAAGGTTATTAGGAGGATAAAATCAGAGTAATCTTGCTTCCCTGAAATATTTTCCATCTGATAAAAACTCAGGATAATATTTTTGTTCAAAATAATAATATTAAAAATTCTTATATCATTGTACAATATTGTAATGATGAGTTTTCACATTCCTACTCATTTTTCTCTCCAGTTATTTTGCCATACCATATTCAACTGACTATTACAAGGAGGAATGTCTCAGGTCTAGAACAGAGATTCTAAGACTGAGTTCTAGAGAAGTTGCAAGGAAACCATGGATCACTCAATATCGTAGGAACAACATAATTTAATTTTGAGGTTCAAATAGACTTTATAAGCTCAAAGGTGTTAATAATTCAATAGTAAGAGGCTTCAAGTAAGACAAAAATAATATTGTAGGAGTGCTTCTTTTTAAATGAATAGCTGAATATTTCTATATGCATAGCATTATTTGGAAATTTCTAATATCCCACTTTCCAGTTGCATAATGGAATATGTAGGCCTATATAGCAAGCATATAGATAGTATAACTACAGATTCTGTGATCAAAGAAAAGATACCTTTTATTTTACTTTCTCAGGCTCAGTAGCTATTTTTAGGTTGAGATAATGAAGAGTCATCTAACAGTGTATGTATGTGTATATGTGCGTGTAGTTGAAGGATTCCTTCATACCCTATGGTTGATTTGGTCTGTCTAAAGATTCTCTTTCATTGTTAACCTGCCATTGTAGTAAATGGAAGTTTTACTTATTCATATTTGACCTTGAGAGTCACTGAAAATTTTTTTCACATAAAACCATCTTTACAGTTGATGAGATTGAAAAAGTAGAGCAGCTTATATAAACCCTGCCTTGTGATTTCACACCAAATTCCCCCTACTTAGTTCCCTTGAAGCTCTAACAAACGTCAGTCCTCTGTAATCACAGTGGTGTTTTCTTACCTCACTGAATGCATGCAACCCCAGAAGTGCTCAGGACACATCTGTTATACTGATACCATTGTCTTTGGTGTACTTAATAATCAGTGACTTTTTTATTCAATTCCAAAAAATCTTCACCTAAGAGCACTTTGTCGAGCTCTATAAGACAAGTAGATGCTTCTGGCAGCCAACTCTCTACATACTGACAAAAAAACAAGTGGACCAAGAAAAGTGATGGTTTCATTGAAGTTAAGCAAACTGCCTTTGATTTAATCAATTTATGTTTTTATTTTCAAAAATTGTGAATGAATATGCAGAGATGCTCATAATAAATGCTAAAGAGTTTCTGAAAGTTTGTCTTGCACATCACAAGCACCCTTTGCTTTAATTTCAATACAACTCAATTCTTGGGAAAATCAGATGCAGAGTTTATTGGGATGAAATGCATTTGAGACTTATAATCAAGATACTTCTTACTATTTAAGAGAAATTACTGAAACAGCATTCATCTATGCTTCTTGAAAGTTCTACCTGTTCCATATCAAAAGTTAATATTTTATGACATAAAATGAAAGTATACTTTTCTTTAAAACTAAGTTCATTTAAGTTAGTATGATGTGGGATTTCACTCTGTATGCTGTGATTACCACTGACTAATAAAGAATCTGCTTTAGGCCTATAGAAGGGAAAACTAAATGCTGGAAGAAAGAAGTTAGGAGAAAAGTGGCTGAGACCATGCCTGCAGATCAGCCTCCACCCTCCTGGCCTGGACAGACAAGGGGATTTAGTCTGCTAGGAGTGCACAAGCAGGAGAGCATGGCAGATTCCTGCCACCATAAACAGAGATATTTCTAGGCTGTGCAATGCTTAGCATGGCATATTTAGCTATTACTTAGATAAAAAGGGTTTATGTGCTGCACACTCCTTCTCATAGTTAAAGGGGGTGAGCACAGTTCCTACCTGGTGGTCCCAGAGCTGGTGGTAATGATACCTGATACCTCTGAAATTTTGAAAGGCAGACAGAGGCAAAGCCAGCACCCAGAGCTGCTGTAACCAAGTTGCATACCAAGTTCTCCAGAATATAAAAGGACTACAGATGCACAGCAGGAAAATTTCAGACTTAAAACACCTCAAGGCAAGACACAGTGTGTTTTTCAAAATATACATAGGCTTGGGAGAAGGAGGAAAAAGTGTAAAGAGACAGTAAATGTATTATAAAGGAGTACAGTCAGTCATAGATTGAAGTAAAGACAATACAATAAATATTAAACTTACAGAAAAAGTAATAGAGTAAGAAAAATAAGTCACATAAAGATGCAATATACAGAGAGTCTGGATTATGTATATTATTGTGATTTCTATGATTTTTTTGACTGTGTAGAGCTACATAAAGAGAGACATTTCATCTAAGTTAAACCAGCATAAAGGTATCTTGACTTCAGAATTTGAGTCTAAGGATATGTTTCTTTGGAAAAGAGGTTCTGCTTTTGTTTCCACTGAAGATGAGAACCTGTGGATTAATAACAGACTATTGTGGTTTGATGTACCAACACCCCCAAAAGGTTGTCATAAATATCCCCCAAAATACTTTGCCCAACAAAAATCAGGAAGCAGTTTGAAGAGAACAACTCCCATATTCCCAAATATTGTCTATAAATGTTTGTTTACATTTAAAGATGATATGATATAGAGATTTACATTGTTCTGGATCTTGTTCTATTGATACAAATTTTAGGTCAATATTGTTATATCTATGTTCTTGATTAAGATATGGTGTTTGTGTAACTCATTTAAAAATATAATGTATAATTAAGAAATATGGGTTAATAGATAATCATATATAATAGTCAAGCTTGTAGTCATGTTAGATTTTCTAGATATGTAGAGATATATTTCAATTAGATAATCTTTAAACCTTTCAAAGAACTACAGAATATGACATTTAAAATGTTTTAATAAATTAAGACTTTTCATGACATGAGACACATCTGCTTCTGTCAGCACCAATAACTTCAAGAGTAAAATGGGTACTGCTTATGGAGTTTGCTAGGCATTTGGGCAAAAATTGCTCTTGCCTGGACTGCTTTATATTGTGCTGTGTGAACTGAACATTCAGGACCCACTGAGATAGAACTGTTGAACTTGCTTAAAGGTGAGACTGTGTTTCAGGGTTCTTGCTTCATAAAAGAGTCTGCTAGACATTCTGCAGGACATGGAAGAAAGTGACTAACAAACTGCCAATATAGGCAAAACTGTCTTTGAAATTTCGTGCTTCATGAAAAAGACTCTCAGATGCTGTGAGAATGTAGGTTAAACATAGATGCTACAATGTTACAGAAGAACTTTGGGTGACTGTCCCAGCAATGAGATGTCTCTGTCAATTGTAGAGTTTTAGAAGTTGCTTACAGTGCACTTCCTGTTTACTAAGGTAATGGTATATCTTTCTAGAGTCTTTTAATGGAATTGAGGAATAGATAGTTATAGTTTTCCTAAGCTATGATAAAAGATAAAGTAGATATAAATATATTATAACTGTAATTATGGCTTGATATCTTTTTTGTTATATGTAATTTTACTATGTTAAAATTAAAACCTACTATGTTAAAATTAAAGTCAGAGAGAGATGCCAGATGGAACTTTACCTGTTAAGCCACAGCCATGTGGCAATACACAGATTGATAGAAATGGGTTAAATTAAGATTTAAGATCTATCCAATAAAAATTTAGAGTTAATAAGCCAAGCAGTGATTTAATTAATACAGTTTCTGTGTGATTATTTCCAGTCTGGGCAGCTGGGAACAAACAAGCAGTCTCCTACTACATTAGTATCTTTTATTTTTATCCAGAACACAGTTGGGAAAAAACTTTAGTCTTTCCCATTCACCAATGGATACAAACATTTCACTATAAATTTTACAAAAATGAATCTAAAATTAAATCATATAAAAATACATATGTTTCCTTACATGATAAAAATGTAAAGAAGGCCGTTACTTAGATATAAAGATAACAAAATTCAGATAAAAATTCATTAGTAATTTCTTAGTAGATGAAAATAAGTATACTCACTAACAGTTAGAATACTCTTGCCTTATCTGATGCCAATATCCTGATTCTCCTCTGATTTCTATTTCTAGCAGTTTCTTAACTCCCATACAATTAGTGGAAATGCTTCCTTTTAAAAGGTCAAAGATTGACATGTGGCCTATCCTGGACAGTTAAATACCATCCCTCTCTAAAGAGAGATTAGTTTAACCCATTATAGTCCAATGAGGCTCAGTTTTAGGACCATTTTAACCTTTTAGTAAAGGGTAGATGAACTGTTGAGAGCAGATAGATTTTAGGAATCTCTGACACTCATATTGTAGTAAATAGCAACAATATGAGACTAAACTACAACAAGATGAGAGGTACTCTAAGAATGAAAGGAAATTAGAACACTGTTGACCTTTTGGGTACAGTTTAATTTTACAATAAATTTCCAAATCAAAAAGAGAGAGAGAGAGAGAGAGAGAGAGAGAGAGAGAGAGAGAGAGAGAGAGAGATGACTCAGGTGTAAAAGGCCTTGTTGTTAAAACAAAAGACTTCTCTTCAAGTACTCAGTACCCATGTAAAAATTAGACAAGAAAAAAATGTTTCACCATATGTGTCTGTAGTCCAGCTCTTACTATGGAGATATGGGGAACTGACAAGCAATACTTGCTGATATAGTAAGCTTCTGATACAGAAATAGATCCTGTCTCAAAGAACAAGATATAGGAAGCCAGAAAGAGGGTTCAGCAATTAAGAACTCCAACTACTCTTGAAGAGGACTCGAATTGTCTTCCTAATGCACACATTAGGTGCCTCACAGTTACCTGTGACTCTTAACTCCAGGGAACCCAATGCCTTTCTCCTTAGGTACAAACCATGCACACATATTCACACATACTTAAAAACAGGATAAATCTTAAAAATATGCATAAGGTAGAAAAATAAGATAGGAAGAAACCTTTTATCCTTGTCTGGCCACTACATTTTCATGCATATGAACACACACACATACACACATAAAATATATTGATTCTTAAATTTAGTTTTAAATGTTTACACAGTTTTGATCTGTATGCTTTCCAAAACTGCAAATGGAGTTCTTAGAGATACTTGCCCTACTTGTCTTTCTGAATTCTAGGTCACCACACAGATATCAGGATAGCTAGAAGGCAAAGCAAAAAACTGTCAGAGTGCCTTCATTTAATTTAGCAATCTAGCAAAGTCTAGTAGTGACTTCAATATAATTATCATTTGATTTATAAAGATACCAAAGCAGATTGGAATAAATTTAATAACTAGTTAGAGAACAGAAGTTGAAAACTAATTTGAGGTTTATTTTCTTGGTTTTACAGTTTGTTAATGAAAGAAAGAACAGATTGAATAGCTGTTGATAGAAGTAGAATTTGTAATGCACCTACAACGTGGAACTAAAATTGTCCTACTTGGTTATCGGTGACTACTGACCTAAATTTTAGTTGCAGTAGTTTGAACGTAATTGGTCCCCATTATCTCATAGGGAGTGGCACTATTAGTAGGTGTGACTTTGTGGTAGTGGGTATGGCCTGTTGGAGGAAGTATGTTATTGTGAGAGCAGGATTTAAGGTTTTCTATGCTCAAGATACCACCCAGTGAGCCAGTTATCTTCCTGTTGCTTGCAAGATGTAGGAATCTTAGCTGCCATTGGCCTGCATGCTGCCATGCTCCTGTCATGGTGATCATAGCCTGAACCTCTGAAACTGTAAGTGAGCCACCCCAATAAATATTTTTTCCTTATAAGAGTTGTCATCATCATGATGTCTCTTTTGAATTAGAAACACTAAATGTCAAACTTCTTTCTAAGTATTTATATTTATTAACATAGACTAACAATATTCTCAGATAATCTTTTGTTTAGAGTAAGTTGTGGTTAATTTAGAGAACCTAACTGGTGAAAGTAGAGAATCAGTAACTGTCTAGTGTTTATCTAGTGTTTTATGGGATATTTTTTATCTTCCCAATTCAAGGCTCAGGAAACACCATTGGCGATTGGTGAGGAAGAATATAAGTGCTAGATCATGGGAAGTAATGCTGTGAAAATTGTCTTCTGATGTGGTATGTTTGTTGTACCCATAAACTCAAAGCAGCTGTGGTTATATGGATAAGACAGCATAAGACTGGGCCCATTAACATTCTATCATAGCTAGAGAAAGGTATATAAAGCCTCATCCTTCCCAGAAAGGCTAAAGACAATGTTTGCTGGGGGGAGGGGAGTCATATTTCTCAGTGGTAGCCACTGGTAAATTGCCCTTAATCAATAGATAACATTATCAAACATGCTCAGGTAGACAACACTAATTAAATAAAGTAGACAACAAAGTAAGACATAAAATAGAAAGAGCACTTGTTAGTTCAATGAGAGAAGTGAAAGGTAGTAAAAGAAGACAACACTGGAGAATATGACCAACATGTATGTGTGTGTGTGTGTGACTATATGTGTGTGTATTGTAAAAGAACAAAGTAAAAGTTGATATTAATAATAGAAAATTAGGAAGTGATAGTTAAGTGCTGAGCCATAAATAGAACACTATACTACCCCCTCAGACTCAGAGAACTTGGAGAAAAGAGAGGCATGAAGAATCCAGAAGACAGGGAGAAGAACTGTGAAATTTTACCTTTTGAGTATGACACAACCAATGTGATCATGATTTCACATCAGTGTGTCTGTCTGTAGTAGGTATTTATTTATTTTTCTTTTTTCTTTTTTTATTACATTAAAAATAAAACCAATCAAAATTTCCACTTACTTCCCTCCTCCCACTTCCCTCCTTCTCCCCCCCTACTCCCCTCCAGTCCTAAGAGAGGGCAAGGAACCCTGCCCTGTGGGAAGTGCAATGCCCTCACTACATCCAGACTGAGCAAGGTATGCATCCAAAGAGAACAGAATCCCAAAAAGCCAGTAGACAAATCCCAGTGCCATTGTCATTGGTCCCTCAGTCTGCCTCAACTGTTAACCACATTCAGAGGACAAGTTTGATCCCATGCTTGTTCATTCCCAGACGAGCTGGAGTTGGTGAGTTCCCATTAGCTCAGGCACACTGTCTCAATGGGTGAACCCCTCATGATCATGACTTCTTTGCTCACATTCTCCCTCCTTCTGCCCTTCTACTGGACCTTGAGAGTTCAGTCCAGTGCTCTGATGTGGGTCTTTGTCTCTGTCTCCATCCATTAGGGGATGAAGGATTTATAGTGATATTCAAGATAGTCATCATTCTGACTACAGGACAAGGCCAGTTGAGGCACCCTTTCCTCCACTGCCCAGGGTCCTAGCTGGGGTCATGTCCATGAACTCCTGGGAACCCCTCCAGAGCAAAGCCCCTTGCCAAATGCAAAATGGCTCTCTGAATTAAGATATCTCCTTCCCTGCTCCCATATCCGTCCTTCCTCCATGTCAACCATCCCACTCCCCCAAGCTCTCCCAAGCTCCCCTCTTCTCCCCTTTCCTTACCTATCTCTCCTTCCCTCTACCCTATGCCCCAAGCTCCCAATTTTTGCCAGGCAATCTTGTCTGCTTCCAATTTCCAGATGGAA
>NC_022009.1:54457704-54458954 GCF_000317375.1 Microtus ochrogaster | reverse complement strand
TAGTAAGACCTAATGATTCTCTGAAATTCCTCAGTGTCTGATGTTATGTCCCCCTTTTCATTTCTGATTTTGTTAATTTGGGTGTTCATTCTCTGCCTTTTGATTAGTTTGTATAAGGGTTTGTCAATCTTGTTGATTTTCTCAAAGACCCAGCTCTTTGTTTCACTGACTATTTATATTGTTTTCTGTTTCTATTTTGTTTATTTCAGCCCTCAGTTTGATTATTTCCAGTCTTCTACTTTTCCTGGGTTAATCTGCTTTTTTTTTTTCTTTTCTAGAGCTTTCAGGTGTGCTTTAAAGTCACCAATTTGAGCTTTCTACATTTTCTTTATGTGGGCACTTAGTCCTATGAACTTTCCTCTTAGGACTGCTTTCATAGTGTCCCATAAGTTTGGGTATGTTGTGTCTTCATTTTCGTTGAATTCAAAGAAGACTTTAATTTCTTTCTTTATTTCTTTCTTGACCCAAGGGTGGTTTTCATGAGTGTGTAGGCTTTCTGGGGATAGTATTGTTGTTAAATTCTAATGCTACTCCATGGTGATCTGATAAGACACAGGTAGTTACTCCAATTTTTTTGTATCTGTGGATGTTTGCTTTGTTACTGAATATGTGACCAATTTTTGAGAAGGTTTTATGTGGTGCCGAGAAGAAGGTATATTCTTTTCTTTTTGGGTGAAATGTTCTATAGATGTCTGTTAAGTCCATTTGGTTCATTACATCTGTTAGTTCTCTTATTTCTCTGTTAAGTTTCTGTCTGGTTGATCTGTCCATTGGTGAAAGAGGAGTGTTGAAATCTCCTATTAGTGTGTGGGGTTTGATATGTGATTTGAGTTTTAGTAATGTTTCTTTTACGTACGTGGGTGCTTTTATATTAGGGGCATAGATATTCAGGATTGAGACTTTACCCTAATGAACTGTTCTTTTTATGAGTATTAAGTGTCTTTCTCCATCTCTTCTGATTGAGTTTAGTTTGAAATCAATTTTGTTAGATATTAGTATAGCCACACCCACTTGTTTCTTAGGTCCTTTTGATTGGAAAACCTTTTCCCAACACTTTACTCTGAGGTAGTGTCTGTCTTTGAGGTTGAGGTGTTTTATGTAGACAGCAGAATGTTGGATCCTGTTTTTGTATCCATTCTCTTAACTTGTGCCTTTTTTATAGGTGAATTGAGTCCATTGGTATTAAGTGATATTAATGACCAGTGGTCGTTAACTCCAGTTATTTTTTGGTGGTAGTGTTTGTGTGTTTC
>NC_022009.1:54454600-54455804 GCF_000317375.1 Microtus ochrogaster | reverse complement strand
GGAAGTCCTAATTCTGTCTTCCTGGGAAGGTACCAGAGAATGGCTCTTCGGGTTGACTGGCCCTGTGGCCAGTGACTCACCCCTCAGATCCCCTCTGTACTGGAGCAGGCTGTATTGCAGGGTTCCAAGGACCTCCCAGGCAAAAAGGCGGGCTTGGGGGCAGGGTGGGGAATTGGGTAAAGAAATCCCAGCAGCAGGAACCCACCCTGCTGGATGGCCAGAAAAATCTCAGGGAATTGGGGGGGGGGTCTGAATTCTGTCCCCGTGGAAAGGTCTCAGAGAGTGGCACTTCTAGCTGTCTGGCTGTGTGGCCACTGTCTCGCCTCTCCAGTCTTCTCAGCACTGGAGCAAGGTCTATTGCAGGGTTCCAAGGCTATAGTAGATATTTGTAAGATGGCCTGTCAACAGTCAATGATGAATCAAAGAGGGACTCACAGGACCTTACTCCTCCCTGTTAAGCTACTGGCTACTAAAGAATTCTGGGAAAGCCTGACACTGTCTTCAATTGTGTGCCTACTGAGGAGTCTACAAAGCTCCAGTGGACAACTGCAAATTTCGTGCTCATATATATGGCCTTGGTAAAACTCAGTGGGTCACTGAGCAAAATAATAAGACAAATGAAGAGAGGTGACTTTTAGGTAGGACAGATGGTGATAGGGTTAGGAGAATGATAATAGATGGTCTAGGTGACAGTAATCAGAACATGCTATGTTACTGTATAAAATTATCAAAGAACAAATTCAATAAAAGTTTCACAAAAATAAGTGAGGCAGTGGTGGTGCACACTTTTAACCCCAACTCTCAGAAGTAAGAGGAAATGGATCTCTGTGAGTTCAAGGTCAGCCTCATGTACCAAGCTAATTTCAGGACATCGATGATTGATTATACACAAAAACTCTGTCCCTGAAAAGCAACAACAACAAATGTTTCACAAAAATAAAAAAAATTCTATTACAGGATAGGACAGGAATCTTTATACATGCTACATTCTGTTCTAGGGCATATTTATTGAATTTTCAAGAGGATTACTGGTTGCTTCCTATCAGAATCTAGAGCTCTCTCTATAATACAATCATGTTCTTTGTCTAGTATGAGTTAAAAATAGTATTTTCTGGTTTTCTTTGTATTTTAATCTTTTCAAGGACTATTTTTCTGTGAATAAAGGTTGTTAGTATGTACATCTGTGAAGGTGTAAGTCACAAAA
>NC_022009.1:54449365-54450815 GCF_000317375.1 Microtus ochrogaster | reverse complement strand
AATGGGGGCAGGGATATCAGCTTGGGGCTGCAGTTCCCACAATTCCCCCTATTTTATTTTATAATGAGGGGTCCTGTCTTAGGTCCTGCGAGAGAAGTACCTTCCCTTACCTGTCATAGGGCCCCGATGCCCTGTCTTAGGTGGGGGGGGGTCTCCCCACAGGTTGCTCGTCCTTGGAGACCCTCATTTTTTCAGCATCTGTAGCCACACTTCATGACTTCCGGAAGAGTCATGCGGCCAGACTGAGTAACACCTGAAGGTGGACAAGCTCAGTCAGGGTGAAGATATTTAAGACTTGTTTTAAGAGGAGCAGGCCTACTGCCACCCCTACTAGTCCCAAGATCCCCAGGGATAAGGCACCTCCCCATCGCTGTGCCCAACCCCCAATCTGGGCCATGGTATTCCACCATCCCTCAGCAGATACAGGTTCAACACGAGTTTCATTAATTGCAATAATTTGATGTACCAAAGAGTGGGTAAAGTTTACAAAGGAATCATTCCAAGGCCCCCTAAGGTAAGCATTAAGATGTTGCACCTCAAAGGACATATTTTACACTTTCATAAGGGTTACACAGGCAGAATGATAAAAATGAGAACAAGAGGCTTGTTGCACCATCCACAACACATTAATCTGTTCCTGTAATAAGGCTGTTTGCTGATTTAAATTTAACAGTCCCAACTGAATATGTGAGTTAATGGTATTTTGAGTTTCTAAGGCCTGGGTAACACGGGCAGCAAGAGTGTTAACAGTCTCTGCAGTAGCTGCACTCTGGGACACGGTGATTCCTGCAACGGTGGCGGCTGTGGCTGATATGGCGATAGCTGTGATGACTGCGGCAGTGATCCCAAAGTCTCTTCTTTCTCTATACAAGATGAGCTCTCGTCCATCATGTGGGTCTTCTACCACCAGGGGAACCAGGGCAGGAATTCTCACCATCAGCACAGACTCATCCGTCAGGGACCAGCAGTTGCTCAAAAAGCAGGAGCTGGAAGAACAATTAAGGACACTATCCTCCCTGACTGACCCATAACAAACATAAAGGGAGGTAGAACACAAGCTAGGCTGACAATAGAGAAATTCATTCCTGCTGCAAAATTAATCTGGAGGGAGGTTTCAAAGATGTCCGATGTGTTCCGTTGGGCTGTGGCATTGAAGGCCAAGCCCCCTTGAAGGGCTAAAGGTCTAATATCTGTACATGCACGAGGGCCACAGAGAAACATGCCTGCGAACGTAGGTGAAACTCCTGCCATATTTGGATTTCTATAGGAATAATCAAAGGCCCCTCCCAAGGAGTTTTTAAAGGTAGGTCTGTGACCAAACCACCATAAATATTTATCTCCTTCCAATTTCCATGGTTCCTTAGGAGCACAATTTCCCCAAGGCAATGGTAAATATAATTTGAAGGACTGTGGCGTCTTCCAACATAAAGGAGCTGGTCTCGGAGGGGTA
>NC_022009.1:54446863-54449265 GCF_000317375.1 Microtus ochrogaster | reverse complement strand
GCTATGTTGAAGCAACCAACTTTGGCCATGGCCTAGCATAATTGACAGACTATTTTCAAAGGCAGGAAAAATTTTAAAACCATCTTAACTTGTCTTGGCAAGATTTGACAGTCCTGTTTACCCATTTCCAGATATCATGTAACTTGTCTGTGGTTGAGACATTGTCAGTTCCTTGCCCAAAGGCCAATTTTTCCAAGAAAACAAGCTCCAAGTGGAGTGTCTTTTGTGCTCAACATTCTCTCAGGAATAGATTGATGCTATCAGAAGCAGTCATGTCTCATGTCAATAGAACCCTAAATTATTTAAATGCCATGTTCCACAGAACCTTGAAGTGGTTGAAGATTACTTATCTAAACAGAATATAATGTCTATGTATCTAAAGAACCTAATTGATCTAACTATATGTACAGCAAGCATGAACAACTATTGACCTATAATAATTAATACCTGTATAACTTGAAAAATAAAACTTTATGTCAGAATATTAAATAACCTGTAAACAAAAGTGTAACACATGAGGACAATGACCTAAAAATGTAAACAATATAAAAGTTTCTATCTAAGTAGGAGTAATACATAATGCAATATGAAAATATATCCTAAAATGTCCTAAACAGAGATAATAACATACGTATATAAAAATCTGACAAAATAACTTTGTATAGTTGTACAAATAAGCAAAAGTAACAAATATAATTTAAACTTGTATCAATATACAAAACTATACCAATGTAAAATATCCATTAATAATAGCTCACAAGTATTCACTCTATTACCCACTATTACTACCCCCCCTTTTTTAAATAAGCTAGCAAGGCAGCTGGGAGGGAACAAAGGCCCCCCTCCTCATGCAACAATTTGGCAGTTCAATGTGGTCCACTTAAAAACCTGAGAGAGATTAATTTTAAACACAGAAAAAACAGAACTTCACACAGCTTTTTGCTGTTTGCTGGTGGGTTTCTTTAGGGGATTTGCTGATACCTTCCAATTTTTGGTTTGTCTTCTCCCCATTTCTTTAAGGGAATTTCTCATTTCCTCCTTAACTGTTTCAAACATTCTTCTGAAGTTATTTTTTAGGTCATTTTATTCTGCTTCATCTATATTTGGTTGTTCAAGTCTTGCTGTTGTAGGGTTTTTAGGTTTTACTGGTGTTGTGTTGTTCTTTGTGGTATTGCATATGTTCTTACCTTTTCTACTCATCTTTTCCTCTAATAGGTGTGGCTGTGATTTTCTGAGATTCTGTTGCTTAATTTTCTAGGTCCCAGTGAATCCAAAGTTCAGATGGTTGTTCCTTCTAGTACAGTCAGTGAGACCGTTCTAGTTACCCCATTGGTCACTCCATGTTCCTGGAGATTGCTCAGCATTCCTGGGATTTGCTCTGCTCCCTTGAAATCTGTCTCAGGCCTGCTTTGGTCTAGGTTACCGGCTTTGATCTGTTTCTGTAAATCCTGATGGGGATCCCCTCTTGAAAAGGTCCCTGGCTTGGAGTTGTTCTTGCAAATGTCTCTGGCTCTGGTCTACTGCCATGGTGTTTCCAGGCTTGAATACACCCAAATCCACAGAGGACCTGATTCAGGCTTATGCTCTCAGAGGTCCCAGACTCATGCTCAGAACCACAGATGTTTCTAGTTCCTGCCTATTCCCTTTGATATCCCAGACCAACACCTGTACCTACAAATGTCATGGTTCAGGCTTATTCATGCCTGGACCTGCAGAGATCTCTAGTTCCTGCTTACTTCCTTGGAGATCCAAGATTCATGTCCATACTTGCAGAGGTCCTGGCTCAGTCCTAATTCCTAGAAGGTCCTAGACTCACACCCAGACCCACAGGGGACCTGATTTAAGCCTTCTTCCTTGAAAGCCCCAGATTCACATCCATACCCTCAGTGTTCTCTGGCTCTGGCTCACTCACTCAGCGGTTACTCCCCTGTATCTGTTCTGGTGGAGTTTGCTGTCTTAGGTCTGCTCTGGACCAGGTCACTGGCTCAGTCCTGGTCTACCAGTCTTTAAAAAAATTTTAAAGAAAATTGCCGTGCCAGCGCGGGCTGGAACCAAGAGTCTCGGCTGTGGGTGTCCAGGTTGAATGAATACACAGAGCACGAGCTTGAGGTGGAACAGCTTCTTTTTATTGTCTGCTGGGCTGGTTTTATAACCAAATGAGGAGGGCGCTGAGAAGGGACTGTAACCTGACCCTAGCAGGGATCAAGGACCTGGTCACCATGCACTTAAAATTCCTTCCTTCCCTGCTCCAGGAGCAGAAGGAATTTATTATGTTTTCCTTGCAGATAAGCACCTCAAATGGGGGCAGGGATATCAGCTTGGGGCTGCAGTTCCCACAATTCCCCCTATTTTATTTTATAATGAGGGGTCCTGTCTTAGGTCCTGCGAGAGAAGTACCTTCC
>NC_022009.1:54430073-54445618 GCF_000317375.1 Microtus ochrogaster | reverse complement strand
GTTCCTTAGGAGCACAATTTCCCCAAGGCAATGGTAAATATAATTTGAAGGACTGTGGCGTCTTCCAACATAAAGGAGCTGGTCTCGGAGGGGTAGGGAGTCCAGAAACATTTCTTTTAAAATTTATTGGGTAAAAGATATCTCTCAATCCAAAACAGGGATGCCCAGAAGAGTTAGAAGAAAAGTCTCCCAGAGAATAATTACTAAGGACCACACATGGTCCAGAAAGGGAGGCACTAGGCATCACTGAAATATTGTTAATCCTCCGGAAGCAGAGGACATGGAATATATCAAACATTAAATTACCCAATGAGGATCTTTCTAATGCTGTATTTGCTGCAGGAACTCCCAAGGTGGAGTAAAAGGATGAAAAAGCAGAGCTTATTTTACTTACCAGCATCAGTATGGGTGGATTCCTTACCAGTGCCCATCTCAGGCCTCCCTAGATGTTCTTCACTTGAACCCATAATATCAGGGCCAGTAGGGCCTGATTCCACCGGCCGAACATTCAGCTCTGGCACCCAGATGGGTTTTTTGATTCCTGGAGGGAAGACACAAATGGCTCCCTCTACCCTAGCCAGCATGGGTGTGGGTGATTGCCATTGTCCCATGATATTATCCTTCCATATAACCCAGTCCAGAGATTGGGAGGGTTTCTGCCCAATGTCTTTCCATTGCTGATAGACCTTAAGTATAGATACACTTTAAAAATTGTTTAAGAAAATCACTTAAACAATTTTTAAAGTGTATCTATATGAGCAATAGACCGCTAAAGCACTTTGTTGTCAAAGTTCATAGTATTAAAGAATAAGGAGTGGGGATACAATCTGAGATAAAGCTCTTGCCCAGCATGTGTAAACTACATGCTCAAACCCCAGCACCACCATAAATAAGTGAAAAAAGAAAATAATATGCAAACTTCTACCACTCATGGTAATATTATATCAGCCTATAATCATTACACTGGAGAAGTGAATGCAGGAAGATCTCAAGGCTAGCCAGATTGCATAATAAGTTTGAGGCTAGTCTACAGTATAGAATGAAACCTGAAAATAATAAAAAACTGATAATAAATTCACAGACATAAATTAAATGGGGCACAGTTATCACTACTAGGCCAAATTTAGAATGAGTCATATAAGATAATAATGCACAAGCATTATGATTCAATGTCATATAACTTGAGTTTGTCCTTAAGCCAACACCACCATCAAAGCTAAGTTATTTGCAGTCTCTGAGCTAAGTGCTCATGTTTCATAATCTGGGGTGATAGTCAACACTTAAGGAAGCCTGGGCTTTTGGCAATGTCTTGAGATATATCTGGGTACCACAACTAAATAAACAAGAAATCGACCAAGTATTTCACCCCACCTCGTCAAGTGTTTCATATGCCTATGCAAGTCAGAAGCAGTATATTATCTGGAGCTGGAATGCAGACAGCTATTGAGTTGCAGGACATGGATTTCTGAGAATATAAATGGGTCTCCAAAAGGGCATGTTATGTGCTCTTAACTGCTCCTTGGCTCCTCAAAAGGAAGTTTTTATTCTTTAATTTTAACAGCAGAAATTGCATTTTGAGATTATCATGTTGAAATACTATTTGGAGATATATAACAATTTTACTATAAATAATTTTATAAGCTATTAATTACTAGTAATTACACAGGGGTGTGACTACACTCCTGTAGCTGGTTTTTACTGTTTCCTGCTCCAGTTTACTAACTCTACAGCCAGATATCTGTAAAACTCCCATTATGAATAAATTTACAATGAAATTATGAAACATTTCACTTATTTTCCATATTCTATTTTTGTTTTAGGTAAAATATTAAGTACAAAGTCACTGAGTTATAAATATTTACACTCTTCCATTTGTGGGATGCTATTTAAGATTTATAAAGTGATTCTAGTTAATATCATCACATATTATTATTTTGCCATGAATTTAAAACCAAGGTAAATTTTCTTCAAGAAATTAATAAAAGGGAAAAATAACAAAGAATTTCTGCCCTTCTTAGTAAGACCTTGCTTTTTCAGTATGCTAGGTTATAAATATTTTCTGATTGGTTAAAAATTACTTTAAAATGATTTAAATACATTTCAACATTATTAAAGATATAGTCTTAGACATTTTGAATAAAATGAATGAAGAGGTATGTATTAAATTATAAATATAATGCAAACTGTATACCCAAATCCTGTGGAAAGACATTTGTTCATATGTTTCATGTGTTATCAAAGGGCAGAAAAGGGGAAATGATGTGGGAAATCCTTCTTTATATGGTTGCTTTTATTGGTTAATGAATAAAGATATTTGGGTCAATGGCTTATTAGAGTAACACCAGGTGGGAATTCAGTACACACACACACACACACACACACACACACACACAGAGAGAGAGAGAGAGAGACAGAGAGACAGAGACAGAGAGACAGAGACAGAGAGAGACAGAGAGACAGAGAGACAGAGAGACAGAGAGACAGAGAGAGACAGAGAGTAGGCAAAGTCAAAAAGAGGTGCCATATAACTACCAAAGGACATGCTGGAACCTTAGGAACTTTACCAGTAGGCTACAATCTCATGGTAAATTACACACTGATAAAAATAGGTTAATTTAACATGTCAGAGTTAGCTAGGAATATGCTAAAATCATTGGTAAAGCAGTGTTGGAATTCATATGGCTTTTGTGCTGTTATTCGGGTCTGGGAAGCTGTGAAATGAACAAGCAGTCTCCCTTTACAGACCTTTACTTAAAAGCCTTTACTGTAAAAATGTGACCATAATGATGGTATTAGAAATAATGTGAGCACCAACAAATGAACTATTAAAGCAATTTTCAATAAAAGATGTAATCTTTTTATATTTTCTAGAATGCATCAGTTCTTATTTTCTTTGTATCTTATCTTTAATAATTTAACTACTCTGAAGGTTTTAATTGTGCTGGAGATTAATAGCAAATCTCCTATCATGAGATTACTATGTGTACTCTTGAATGTGGTTCTTTGAATCTTCCATTTATATCCCTTGAATTCTAAGTAGGATGCTACTTAGTTGAGAATATCAGCAGGATCATTATCTATTGCTAATGCTTGTTGAAAATGTCTATTGGTTGGGGCATGCCATGGCCTCTGAACATCCTTATGTGTTCTTGCTTTGTCTGCCAAAAATGCAATTCCTTACTCCCTTTTATCCAGGTCTTTTCTTAGAGTTACTTTGATGGATGAGAAAACTTCTTTGGATATAAACCAGGTATTTGTCCTTACTACATGTATAATCAACTAACCATTCTGTAAATTTGGTGTCCTCTTTTGTAAACAAGCTCAATGTGTGACCAAGTATCAGTCATGTTTTTGTTGCCTACACAAGCCTTTGAGGAACATAGAGAAGCTTTACAAATAAACATAAATATATAATCTGGATATTCTGTCTTGTTGCATGAGGAAGGGCTGTTTGTTGGTTCCACGCCACTTAGCCCTAAGATAATCACACAGAAACTATATTAATTACAACATTGCTTGGCCCATTAGCTCTAGTTTCTTATTGGCGAACTCTTATGTAATAATTTTACTCATCTCCATTAATCTATGTATTGCCATGTGTGTGGCTTACCAGGTAAAGTTCTGGCCATCTGTCTCTGGTGGTAGCTCCATGGCTTCTCCCTGACTTTGCCTTTCTTTCTACCAGCATTTATCTTAGCTTTCCTTTCCTAGGACTGTTCCCTGCACAGGCCCAAGACAGTTTTCTTTATTAACCAATGGTATTTACCGAATACAGAGGGGAAATCCCACATCACTCTCTGTGCCTTTTGGTCAATTTGGATAAGGTTTGTCTTTTTTGTTGATTTTCTCAAAGAATCAACTCTTTGTCTCATTGATTATTTGTATTGTTTCCTTTGTTTCTATTTAGTTGATTTTAGCTCCCAATTTCATTATTTCCTGCTCTCTGGTTCTCCTGGGGGAGTTTGCTTCTTTTTGTTCTAGAGTTTTCAAATGTTCTGTTAATTCACTAGTGTGGGATTTTTTTCCAGCTTCTATATGTAGGCATGTAGTGTTATTAACTTTCCTCTTAACACTGCTTTCATTGTGTCCCATAAATTTGGGTATGTTGTATGACCATTTTCATTGAATTTTAAGAAATCTTGGGCTGGAGAGATGGCTCAGAGGTTAAAAACACTGACTGCTCTTCCAGAGGTCCTGAGTTCAATTCCCAGCAACCACATGGTGGCTTACAGCCATCTATAATGAGATCTTGTGCCCTCTTCTGGCATGCAAGCATACATGGAAAGAATGTTGTATATATAATAAAAAAATCATAAAAAAGAAATCTTTAATTTCTTCCTTTATTTCTTCCTTGACCCATTGATGCTTCAGGTGAGCATTCTTTAATTTCCATGTAATTGGGGAATATTCTAGATTGTGACAGAATAATGGATAAGGAAAATATGGCACGTTTACCAATGGAGTCCTATAAAGCAGGAAAAAAATAATGACATCTTAAAATTTTCAGGCAAGTGACTGGATGTAAAAAAACATCATATTGAGTGGGGTAACCCAGACCCAGAATGACAAATATTATATGTACTTACTCATAAGTGACTTTTAGATATTAAGCAAAGAAAATCAACCTATAATTCACAATTCCAGAGAACCTAGACAAAAATGAGGACCATAAGAGAGCCAGAAATGGATCTAATCTACGTGGGAGTTAGAGTAAATTTGGGGCCTGGGGACCATGGGAGACGTTTGAAAGGGAGGGTAGAGGAAGGGAAAAGAACAGAGAAAAATATATAGCTCAATAAAATTAATAAAAAACAAATAAGTATGAAGCTTTTGTTTCAGTTGTCAGCAAAAAAGTCTTTTGTTTCCTGTGGTAGGGGTGAGGAATGAACTGTTACTTATTTTTGAACCACCTTTTACTAAAATAGGCTCTCAATGAATTAGTCTAAAATTTTTCCCCAAGGTACTGAAAATGATAACAGAGGCAATCTCATGACCCACTAGGCAACCTTGATCTTCAAATGTTACTTCCCAAGCTACATCTCAGGTAACTGTAGGAAGGAATTTTTTTAGCATCATTCTGTCCACAAATGTTGAATTGCTGCTTCTGAAATCTTTGTGTCCATGTGGTGAAGACTGGTTTAATACAAAATGTCTTCTTATTTAAATAAGCTGTACTGTGAACAGGGGAAAAATGCCAAAGAAATCTTGCCTAAAGGTCTCAGTTGGAAGAGTTCTTGCAAAACATTCACAAATCAATGGGTTTTCTACCCCAACAACACAGAAACCAAGTGTGGAGGTACTTGCCTGTATCCAAAACAGCAACAAAAGCCAAATAAGCAAAACAGAAAAGTATGCCTGATAAGCAGCAACAAGTGTTGAAATTAAAGAATGAACAATGTGAAAGCAGTAATGGCTAATCATCAGCATTTGCTGTCTTACAAGTATTCCAAATAAATGGTGTATAATAACCCATCAAAACAACACAATGAAATGTCTTAGAATCCTTGCATATATAATTTGAAGCTTCTATCTTAAAGATGAAGAATGTAAGGTGATTAGAGCTTAATAACTTCTCCAGACAAACAAACTGACAAATTTTGAACCCAAACCAGACCTATTGTGGCCACTCAACTAAATTCAATAGCAGCCAAAGAATACCTCTTTCATGTCTTACATGGAGCACAGAAGCTGAAGAGAACCTGTTCCCTGGTTAAGGGACACTGTTGTCACCTACTTTCAGCCATTACAGAATGAATCCTTAACATCTAGCAACCATTGCTGAAGCAACAATAAACATACAGACAGAATCTTAACACCAAAAAGTGAGAATTTGATTATCTGAATAATCCTCTGTCTGGACATCTGGTTGACATTCTTTGGTCACAATGTTTTCTTAATTTGCCCAACAATTCAAACCATATTGGATGTCTATAAAACTCCCAATATTTTGGACATACTTTGCTTCTCACTATTTAAGAATAACATTTGGAGGACAAAGTCAAACTACACATGCAATAAACACAAATAATTAGGAAACCAATTTCTGTGGTTCAATGCCAACCACTAAACCACAGATTGATGTTGAGAACATTTTCAGCCAACCTAAACAGCTAATCAGATGAGATCATAGATTTCCCCGGAAAGCAAAACTGGCCATTTCAGGAAGGTTCCCAACAAGCTTCCATGTGAAAATTGGAGAAAATTACTTTGATTTTCCCCCAGGGATTGGACTCAGTCACATTTTTGACTCATTAAACTCCTTTGTAGGATAAGGATGATACTCTTCTAAAGCTATACAGCTCTCTTGTATTATTTTAGGTTTGGGCTTTTCTGAGTATTCTTTAAAATATGTACTATATTTATATCAAAATACCACATGCAATTGTCATTTTATTATTAGCTCAGGATTGAGAAAGTGAAAATACAAAGTTAAAAGAATGAATATAAGATGTATCATCCAAACAAAAGAACAGAGAAATAATGACAATGAGCAAAGAGGAAAGACTCACGGTGTAGGAATTCAAGCCATCAAATGTGAAAAGACTAGGAACAGATTTCAACTTGTTGGTGCATTTCTCATGAAGCTGTGGAAGATAGTCTTGAATGTTTAGTTAGTCAGAAAAGAGTTGGAAGCTCTGAGTTCCTATGGGAACACAAGCTCATTGGCAGGAAAGCACACATTCTAGGAATGGTTTCAGCATTAACCTTTTTTTTTTCTATTCAGAATATTATCTGTGCTCTTAGTCTTAATTTTTGCACCCAAGAGAGCTATGAACACCAGCTCTGCATACATGGCCACTATTTCTTTCTATCTTCTCCATTCAGATGTTTCAAATCTTTGTCATTTTTTCTTCCTTCAGTGTATGACACTGTTTCCTTTCCCACCAATTTCCTTCAGACAACCAGTACAGTAGACGTATGTCTAATGCAAAAATCTGTACAGTTTCCAGAGATTGCTTTGTTACTGGTGTCAGTCAGATGTTTTACTGCCTTAGCATAAAGTCTTTGCTGTATTTGACCCTTGTTCCTGGTCCCTAAAGGACAATAAACAAGTCATCACTGTCCAGTAACTAAAGACAAATGAACTTTCTTGAATGAAAATCCTTTCAGTTGTCTTTGTAAACAAAAAAATACTGTGCCTTTCTATTACATAGCTATTGTTAATTCTTTATCTTATCTAGTTTGATATAGGCTTGATGTGTTCTTTGATAAGTTTATTAAAGTTATCAGATATTCAGTAATTGCTTTATGTTTAAGAGGGCTCATTAATTAAGAGATAAAGAAGTGGGTATCTACTTTCTGAGGTAATGTTTCTCGAGATGGTATCTGTATATAACCAATATAAGAATCATTTCTATAGTTATTAAAAGTGATGACTACTCATCAAAAGAATAAATAAAGAGTAGCAGACTCACAAAGCAGAGATATAGTCATCATTAAAACTAAGCAACTGATATATCTAACAAATCTAATCCAAAAAACTCTTTTAAATGAAAGAAATTTGGTGGGAAGTTATGTCCATATTCTTTCATATATTTGTGTAAATTCCTTGAGTGGGCAAAAATAATCCATCATGATAGACATCAGATGAGAGGTTGCATTGAGTTGGATGCTGTGGATAGGGCATGCACGAGTTTGCTTGAGGATGATTTATGTTTTTGTACACAGGAACAGGAAATATTAAATGAAACATGGAAAACCTTAACTGTATGTACAGTGTATTTACTGTGTAAAAAGATGATCCTTATGCACTAACATCCAACCATTATCACTCATCAAGATATGTGTATTGTAGAATATTAAATATACAGAAAAGTTCCAGAGACATAGCACATAATATCTAGACTTTCTTTTGTCAATATCTTATATTCCCATAGTACTTTTGTAACAGCTATATAAACAGTATTGACACTTGTGATTAGTTGAACCTGACTCTTGATTTGGAATTTTGGCCTTCTTTCCTTATTGTTACTGATATAGGATCACATACTGGATATTTTATTACCTTTAGTCATTTGTCTCTTTCAAAGCTGTAATGTTGTTTCAGAATTTCTTTGTTTTTAATCTTCATTTTTGAAGGTATATGTAAAATATTCCTTTGGGCTTAATTTGATATTTTTCTCATGATAAAAATTAAGTCTATGCATGTAGACTGTCATTTTTATCACTACATAAATGTGATGAGCAACAAAATTTGTTACTTATGGTGGTCATCCAATCACCAGACTAGAGAATTTTTGCATTTTAAAACAGAATCTTTATATGTTTATTGCACACATTAATTTTCAAAAGGCCATATGAAATTGTAACATTTCATATTATATTAAACATAGTCAGGTAGACATTCATAATAACAGATTACTACTCATCAAAGCGGTCTCTGTCACATACGCCTTCACAAGCACAGGCATCCCCTTACCTCTTAATGTATTTTTTCCATAGAACGATTTTTTTTAAGACTCCTAGATCTTCCAAACATCATTTGTCAACATATTTGCGATCTAGTATTCTTGTCTCAATCATTAAAAAGCCTCTGGATTACTCCTCATAATTCTGTGAAGATTTTATTCTCTAGCTTTCTACTCTTCATAACTACTTCTCTAATATATTTTCAATGACTTCAACATACTGTAAGTGTTCTCCTCCCAATGTATGGAGTTTCTATTTTTTTTAAAAAATCAACCAAAAGGCTAGAGAAATGTCTCAGTTGTTAAGAGTAATTATTGTAAAGGGTAGGATTCAGGTTCAGTTTTCAGCACCCTCATGTGGCTCACTCATAACTGTCTAAACTACAATTGCAAGGGATCTAGTTTCCTCTTGTAGCTACTGTGCACACTGGGCACACACATGGTACACATATATGCATGCAAGGAAAACTTATATGCATAACAATAAAATAAATAAATATTAAAAATCAAGCAACTGTAAATAAACAAAATCCTAGTTTTCAAATGCTAGTCTTTGGCAGAGGTTTATAGACTTAGGTGCTCTTCAAGCCTTCATCCTTCTACTTCGGTTTCTTAAATTCTATAATCTGATTCAATTTTATCACCTCTACATGGCCAACCAAAACCCTATTTAGCATCAACTGTTTTCTTATTACTTAAATATCACAGCTGTACATAGATGATTGCAAAAGGTACATAAGTGTTAACATTAATTTCATGCCTCACTCACTATGTGACACTAACTATTGACTGGTAATCACCTCTTCATTTTCACCTATGTAGTGCCTTAAAAATTATTTTACTCTACTAATTTCTTCCTCAAACTTATACTTTGCTTCTCCATGTCATTTTGGTTTTAGTGATCATGCTTCTTCTTACTTCACTGGGGTAGCACCTCTAAGGGGAGTCTACATTCTTCCACCATCACATGTACCAATACCAACATTCATATACCTACCCAAGTGATAGGTAGATAGTGATACTTTTCCCCTGAAAGCAACCCACTGTTGTAAATATTGACTCTCTTTTATCATCAATGTTTGAAACAATACCTTCACTTGATTTTATAGTATCAACTGTATTTCTCCAAATCTCACCAGATGCTATTAGTCCCCTTTGACAATTTCTCTAGAAGGAAAGTGTTTGTTTGACTTATACTTCCATATTGCTGTACATCACTGAACAAAGTTAGAACAAGAACTCAAGCTTGGCGGGATCCTGGAGACAAGACCTAATGCAGAAGCCATGGAGGGGTACTTCCTTTCCTTGCTCAGCCTTTTTTTTTTTTTTTTTTTGTTTTTGTTTTTGTTTTTTGAGACAGCGTTTCGCTGTAGCTTTGGTGCCTGTCCTGGAACTAGCTCTTGTAGACCAGGCTGGCCTCGAACTTCCAGAGATCCGCCTGCCTCTACCTCCCAAGTGCTGGGATTAAAGGCATGTGCCACCACTGCCCGGCTCAGCCTGGTTTTTTGATAGAACCCGGGACCAGCATCCTAGGATGGTACCATCCACAGTGGGCTAGGCTCTCCATTATTGATCACTAATTGAGAAAATTCCTGCAGTTGGATCTCATGGAGGCCTTTCCTCAACTCTTTCCTCTCTGATGATTCCATCTTATGTCAAGTTGACACACAAAACTAGCCAGCACTAAAAGTATATTCCTTGTAGTATAAAATATGATTGCTGCATTTACACTCCCTAAAATACACATTTCTCCCTTGAAGTTTTCTTGATAAACAGTAAAACATGCCTTATTGTTAATATCTAAATTTAGATGTCTGATAGGTATCTGTAGAAGAAAATCTGCTTTAGGCTATTTAAACAGTAAAGGAAGACTTTGTTTAAGCCAACTGAAATTAGGATATAGACAACTACCAGAAAAAGAGTATATTAACATCTGTTGAAACAAGAGGTAGGAAAATTGTCAAGTATGTATGAATAGTTTATTGAAGGGCTTTGGAGAACTGACACTACAAGGAGAATATGTGTGATTAGATCTTTGATTTGATGATTGATGTTTGCAGTTTGACTTCTATTCTCCCACAGATACTAAGAGATTGGGTGCAAAAACATTACTTTAGATTTCTGTTTTTTTTACACTGTATTGTTGTTTTAAGGTTTGTGTTGACATGAAGTGATGTATATATTTGTGGTATATGATGTCTTATTCATGTATAATAATGTATAATATTAACATTGTATAATAATGAACTGACTCTAGGTAACTTGAATATTCACCCCCTTAAACTTTGGTCATTTCTTTAAGGTGGTGCATTTACAGCATTTTCTTTGGGACTCAAGAAATCTCTCAGTTGGTAGAGTGCTTGCCTAGCATGCATAAAGTCTTATTCAAAGATCAACACTATGTATAATAGGAATGGTGGTACATTCTTGTAATTTTAGCACTTTAGAAGTAGGCAAGAAAATTTAAAAATCAAAGTTTCTCTCCATTACTTATTGAGTTCTAAGCCAGCCTAAGAAACCTGAAACCCATTTTCAAAAAGAAAAAAAAATAATTATTCACTATTACATTGCAAAGAAATTATGTGCAGATATTTAAAAAAGGCTCTTTGGGGTTGTAGAAGACATACCTTAAAGGGATAAATATTTCTTCTACAAAGACTCTCTGAAATGTGATCTTAGGGGCCTAATGTCTGGACAAATTTCTCTAAAATTCAATGACAATGAGAAAAATATGAGTATCTTACTCACATGACTAAAATTACATCATTTAAAAAAGTTATTGATTTTTGCCCACTCTCAAAACTTTCCACAGGCTAGGTATATGGTTCAACTGGTAAAGTGTCTGCTGTAAATCCTTTGGAACCCAAATTATATCTCCACCATCCATCATTTCAATAAAGCTCAGTGTGGTCCCCTACATCTCTAACCCTAGCATGTTGGATATGATACTGAGGCAGAGATGCAAAAACAGGTACACTCCCCAAAGCTCCATTAAAATCTGGCTGGCCAGCCAGCTAGCCAATCGTCAAGATTGGTGAGTACCGTGTTCAGGGAGAGATCCTGTTTTAAAATATAAAATGGAAAGTTATGGGTGACAGATAACCTTGATCCGTGGTCACACATACATGTGCAACAAATGTGAATGTTTGCCATATATACATTGCTGTATATACTCCTGAATCCTTCCCCCTCTATACTATAATATTGACTGTCTTAATCTTTTGTAGGTCCTGTCCACGAGTGTACCAATATCAAAACTTGGTTCTGATACAAAATATTATTCCCTTACTGAGTCTTCCTCTAAGCTTATTTAATAGCACAGAATAGCAAACTGCAGATTTTATACTCCTTTCTGTCACCTGACATGTCTGTTCACTTTTATTCTTACCAATAAGATACCCACTCTTTTTTTGCATATAATAATACTTAATACTCCTTTTTATTTTAAAAAGATTAGTAAAATAGTAATAGACACATATTTCTAAAATGTTATTGAAACATATGAAAAGTATACATATTTCACATTAAAATTCATAAAACATACAGTGAAAAAAAGATACCCACACTTTGAGAGCAATGTGTTTATTTACAACAAAATTTGTGCCAGGAAATTAATATGTATGCAACATTTAAACAGATTTTCTGTTTTGTCAGAAGTTTGCAAATGGGCTTAGATTTCTGCTAGCTTGGGTTATGAGGCTAGATGGAAAAAACAATAAAATTCTAAAGAAGAACCTATAGTTTCATTCTTTTCAATCATTTTGGTGCCTAATTTGCCCATCAGACATTCTTGTTTTTAAAACCCTTAAGAAATCACTTTGAGGAATTCCGATTCCTCCATTTTATCTTGGGAAGAGATCGATCTTGAAAGTATTCAAACAAAGCAAATTTTCCATTTAGTAATCTTTCCCAGTCACCATGAAAACAAAGAAAACTATAAATATTTCATGATTCAAATACAATATTTGTATTGATCTTCCAGGGTTGTACTTTTGAAACTGAAACAAATGCTTGAATTTCATAATTTATTCTAGTGTATCATTTTGGCAGCTATTAAAGGTTTCTCTTTACTTATACACATTTTCTCTTCCTATTTTTTTTACTTTTATAACTTTATGACTTACATAAAAGACAACAAAAGCATTTCACAATTTTTGTATCTTAAAACCCTTTGAATATTTTTCATTTAGACTCTTGACAGAAGGGCTACAGCATTGCCTCTATATATAGAGATGTTAAAATTAACATTTAAACTCTTCTTTTGTATGAAGAAGAAAATTCAATGTTTTAAGCAAAAGAGCCACATGTATACCTCTTGTCAGATATGAATGAAGTTTAGATTTAAAGAGAAGTATATAAGAGATTTTGAACAAACTGTTTTGCTTCTCATTACATACTTAAAACTGTAGCTTTCTTAAAACACAAACATTGCTATTTAAAGAACTATTAAGTGATAAATTTGGATGATGCTGATCATATGGAGTATATTACATAATAAACAATATACAATCTTGTTCTTAGAATTTGTATATTACCATTGATTTTAAAGCAGACCAGGCACCAATGGATTGTATGCTGTTCTGTGAGTGCTACTACAGGGAACTATGAGGAGAGGATGGGTAAATGTGGAAGCAATATCATGGAGTCAAATCCAAATTTGCCTCTCCTCTTGAAACCTTGGTGGAACTTTGAAACACAGCTTGCTAGAACACAGAGGGGACAAAAAGCTTGCTACAATACTGAGGGGACCAAGAGAGAAGACCACGAGAACAACAGCAGAGAAGACCAAGAGAGCAGGCTTAGAGAGACCTCAGTTGTTTTCTGAGACACAGATATTGACAGTACAGAGCAGAACAAGAACAATTCCCAAAAACTCAGACAGCCACTGCAAAGATTGGACCAAGATGCAAAGACAGTGCTAGACTCATTTTAAGGAAGAGATGGGTACCTGATAGTGCAAGAATTAATCCAATAACCTAAAAATCAACATGGTAATGCCAGAACCCAACAAGAAGACTTGATCATCCTAACTGAGAAGAAGCAGAAGAAAGTGACTTTAAATGTAACTTCATGAAGATGATGGAGTCTTTAAAGAGGAAATTAAAAACTGCCTTAAAAATGGAGGAAAATACAAACAAAAAATGTAAGAAATTAACAAATCCCCCAAAGTAGCTCCCCCCTAATAAACAATAAAACAGGTGAAGTAAACAGTTCAATACCTGAAGACTGAAAAACAGGCAACAAAGAAAACACAAACCAAGGGACTTCTAGATATGGATAATCTGGGTAAATGAACAGGAAATACAGAGGTAACTATAACCAGCAAATGCAGGCGATAGAAGAAAGACTCTCAGATGTTGAAGATACTATAGAAGAAATTGATTCATTGGACAAAGAAAACATTAAGTCCAACAATTTCCTAACATAAAACTTCCAGGAAATCTGGGATACCATAAAAAGACTAAACCTAAGAATGGTAAAAGAAGGAGAAGAACTCCAGCTCAAAGGCACAGAAAATATATTCCACAAAATCTTAAAAGAAAACTTTCCTAATCTAAAGAAGGATGATCCTATGAAGGTACAAGAAGCATACAGAACATCAAATAGACTGGATCATAAAAAAGGTACCCTCACCATATAATAATCAAAACACAAAAAATAGAAAATCAAGAATATTAAGATTTGCAAAGAAAAAAGTCAAGTAACGTATAAACGTAGACCTATGAGAATTATACCCAAGTTCTCAATGGAAACCATGAAAATCAGAAGGTCCTGGGCAGATGTGCTTCAGACACTAAGAGACCATGAATGCAAGCCCAGAATACTATAACCAGCAGTTTTCAATCACCATCAATGAAGAAAACAAGATATTCCATGACCAAACCAGATTTAAATAATATATATACACAAACCCAGCCATATAGAAAGCACTAAAAAAAAAACCCAACCCAAGAAAGCTATATGCACCCACAAACACACAGCCAACAGATAACTCCCACCAGCAAAACACAAAGAAGGGAAACACACAAACACTACTACCAAAAATTAACAGGAATTAACAACTATTGGTTATTAATATCTCTTAATATCAATGTACTCTTTTTACTTATAAACAGACACAGGCTAAGAGAATGGATAAAAAAAAAAGTCAGGATCCAGCCTTCTGGTGCATACAAGAAACACACATCAACTTCAAAGACAGACTTTACCTCAGAGTAAAGGATTGGGAAAAGGTTTTTCCAATCAAATGGACCTAAGAAACAAGTGGGTGTACCTATCCTAATATCTAACAAAATAGATTTCAAACTAAAATCAATGAGAAGAGATGGAAACAGACTCTTTATATACATAATGGGAACAATCCATCTAGATGAAGTCTCTATCCTGAATATCTATGCCCCAATACAAGAACACCCACATATGTAAAAGAAACATTACTAAAGCTTAAATTGCACATCAAACCCCACAGACTTCAACACTCTAGTCTCATCAATGGACAGATCAACCAGTCAGAAACTTAACAGAGAAATAAGAGAACTAAAAGATGTTACAAACCAAACATCAAACATACTTAACAGATATCTATAGAACATTTTACCCAAACACAAAAGAATATAATTTCCTCTCAGCCCCTGATTAAATTGTTTCCAAACCTGAGCTAATGGGAGCTCACCAACACCAGCTGAACTGGGAAAGAACAAACATATTACTAAACAAATCCCTCTGAATGTGGCTGTGAGTTGCATGGCTGGGGCAGACTGAGGGGTCACTGGCAGTTACACCACGATTTATCCCAACTGCTTGTACAGGGTTTTGGGGTACATATTCTCTTTGGAATGGTACCTTGCTCAGCCTCAATATAGTAGGGAAGGCCTTGGACCTTCCCCAAAGGGGTCTTACCCTCTCTGAAGAGTGGATAGGAGTGGAGTAGGGTGTTTGTGCAGGGAATGGATGGAGGGGATGGAGTGGGAACTTGCATTGGTATATATAATGAAATAGTTTGTTTACTTTTAAAAATATTTTTTAAAGATTTTTTTTATTGAGAAAAAAAATTTCCGCCTCCTCCCAGCCTCCCACTCCCCCCCCTCGCCCCACACCTCTCCCCCTCCCTGTTAGTCGCGAAGAATTAGAAGCTGT
>NC_022009.1:54426309-54427735 GCF_000317375.1 Microtus ochrogaster | reverse complement strand
AACTCACAGAGATCCACCTGCCTCTGCCTCCTGAGTGATGGGATTAAAGGCGTGCGCCACCACCTCCCGGCCTGTTATGAAATAATTTTATGACTGGGCGTCATCACAACATGAGAAACTGTATTAAAGATTTGTAGCATTAGGAAGGTTGAGCACCATGAATTAGAAAGTAGAGTCTAGTGGGAAAATGTATCTTTCTAGGTCTTCCATCAAAGAATATTTTCCCTTTACCTTTTTTCCTTTTATTTCTTTCCCCAAATGCTAGGAAATGAGCAGACTATGCTACCATTCATTTCTACCATGAAGTTCTGCCTTTTCACAGACCCAAAAGCAGCAAGCCAAGTGAACATTCAATCTTACTAATCAAAGTAAACTTGTAATAGTATTTTCTGTCTTGGGTGTTTTGTAATAGTAATAAAATGCTGACACATCAAGTAAAATAGTGGAGAACTAGGCTAGAATCTGAGTTTGTTGTCTGTCATATTAGGAAGTCTCTCATTCAGTTTGTCATCATTTCCTCTCTAAATTTCTTTTAGGCACAAAAGAATTGTGCCTAAAATTGTCTCTTCATTGATAATTTTAGAGGTAATTCTTTCAGAATGCTTCATGAAATCTCTCTATTTACATAGATTTATAATAAGCAAGAGTAATAATCTGTTTCTACTAAAGACTTGGAACTGTCATGTAGTCTTTGTATTTCTCATTCTTTCTTTGTAAAAATTTTCAGAATCTAGTAACAGTGAACTTATCTAAACTATTCTGAGCTGAAAAGATTTATAGTGATTAATTAATCCACTTCACTTTGGAGAAGAATAATGTGGCAGATACCCTGAGGTTCATGTGGTAGACTGATTCTGAAGAGTGTGAACTCACTGCTACTTTCTGAGTATCACAAATGCTAACACTGTAATGCCTGCCTTTAACATATTTGCAATGGACCCATGAAGTAAACAGCAAAGTATCAAAACTTCAGTATTGCTGTAGTTGAGTTGCTTTGGCCCAACTCTTATTGAATCTTCATATTTTCTTTCAATTTCACTTTCTCTACACTCATGAAAAATACTCAAACAAAACATTAAACTTGAGTCAGTTTGTGACTCAAGTTTGATAAAATCTTACACTCTCTTTCTGGTCCCCTTTTCCTAATTTATACAGATGTTTTAAGTTGAAACACAGATGCTTTAAACACATAAAAATAATATTGATTTGTATATCTCTGATGGTTAAGGATGTTGAGCAATTCTTTAAGTGTCTTTGGCCATTTGAAATTCTTAAGTTGAGAATTCTGTTTATATCTGTAGATTATTTGGTATTTTAATGTCTAGTTTCTTGAGTTCTTTATATATTTTGAAGATCAGTCCTCTTATGAGAGGTTGGTGAAGATCTTTTCCCATTCTTTACATTGCCATTTTGTCTTATTAACTGT
>NC_022009.1:54423916-54425479 GCF_000317375.1 Microtus ochrogaster | reverse complement strand
CATCATGGAGTACCACACAGTGGTAAAAAACCAATGACATCCTGAAATTTACATGCAAATGGATGGAACTAGCAAAACTCATTCTGAGTGAGGTAACCCAGACCCAGAAAGACAAGTACAATATATCTCATTAATTACTTGATATTAGATGTAAAACAAGGGATAACCAGACTATATTCAATGACCCCAGAGAAACTTGATAACAAGGACAAGCCTAAGAGTAACATACATGAATTCCTCTGGGAAGGGTAAATAAACAAGATCTCCTGAGAAAACTGGGAGTGTAAGGTGGAGAGCAGAAGGCAATGGGGAGGGGAGAAGGGGAGAGAGATGGGGGTAGACAGAATGGGAGAGCAAAGAAAAAAATATCTTAATTGTGGGAACCATAACGTGGCTAGTGTGAATCCTGGCACCAGGAAAAATTTCCAGGAATCCAGAGGATAACTCCAGTTAAGATGCTAAGCAATAGTGGAGAAAGTGTCTGAACTGGTCTTCTCCTGTAATCCTGTAATATTGTCATCATAGAATCTTTATCCAGTAACTGATGGAAAATACAGAGATCCATAGCTAAGCACTGGGCTGAGTTTCTACAACTGGCTGTTGGGAGAACACCTAATTGAATAATTCATTTAAACAAAATCTTAGATGGTAATAAAGACTTGAATAGTCCCAGAGAATTAACAGCTGAAGCAGAAAAGGAATTGATGATTGTTGAAGAGGATTACAGGAGGCACATGTGGATAGGGTGAGTCCAAATCTAAATTGTATTCTAGTGATTTTGCCTTCCAGAATTTCTCCTACAGGAATTTTAATTCAGAAGGACAATATTATCTAAGATTATTCTAAGAATGGACCGTTTTACCACATAAACCAAATAAAAAATTAAAAACTTATGTGGAAAAGTCAATGAATTAATTATAAAAGGTAATTTGAGACTTTATCTGTAGAGAGAGCCCGCCCTTTGGGGGCGGGACAGCCTCGGGAAAATGTCTATAAATTGGGGTGCACAAACGCTGGTGACTCCTTCTTTCTGGCTCCTATTTCTGGGCATCGCTGGAACTTCGGTTGCGTGAGTGCTCCATTTATATTAAAGTTGCTTTTATATTATACCAATTGGCCTGAATTAATTTGATCCGCCTTCACCTGGCGCCCAACGTTGTGGCCCCGTACCTACACCAGCACCTGGGTGCTGGCCACAGCCGCCCGGCTGGTCCAGGTTTCAGCCAGCGCTGCAAGGGGGAACCTACTGCAGAGCTGTGCGGGGACAGCTTTCCACACCGACTCTGCTCGCGACTCCCTGTGCGCGCTCCCCGGCCCAGCGCGCTCCAGCATCCGGTATCGGGCAGCTCATTAGCCCGATAGAGGTACCACTGGGCCGTCCTCCCCCAGGGTATGTTAAATAGCCCCTCCCTGTGCCAAAATTTTGTAAACCAACCGTTGCAAATAATACGCAAAAAATTTCCTAAATCTATTATATACCACTACATGGACGACATATTGTTATCCGATCCAAACATGGATACCTTGAACAGACTGTTTGAAGAAATAAAGATACTTTTACCT
>NC_022009.1:54397109-54420678 GCF_000317375.1 Microtus ochrogaster | reverse complement strand
AAGTTTATTAAAACATTTAGCATATGTTCCTTGCTAAATATTAATATTGTTTATGCTGGTTGTAATTTTAATTATACTTGATACCTGTTCCTAGTGTATATAGATTTGTATTGGGTTTGGAACTCTCTCTTTTTTTTTTTTTCAAAACATTGGAACTCTCTTATTTCAACAAAAAGGGGAGGTGCTGTGGGAGCACATTCTGCTCCTTTAGCCAATAGCTTTTAAGATACCCAATCCATTTGGCCTTGGCCTGTTATAGTTTAAAAATCAGTGGGAACCTTGTGCCTGCTCTCTTTCTTCTGGCTCCCATTCTGGCTGCTAGACTCTGTTCCTGTTTGCACTCAGAGGACTATTGTTTAGGACAGTGATCTGTAAGTTTTTTACTCAAATAAATAACTTTTCCATTACCCTAATTCTGAACTGGTATGTGATTGTTTTAGGGAATCACCTCATGTTGTAGTGACCCCTATCATAAAATTATTTTATTGCTATATCACAGTTATAATTTGTTACTTTTATGAATCATTATGTAAATATCTGATATACAGGTATCTGAGATACAACCCCCAAAGGGGTCATGACCCACAGCATGAAAACCACTCTTTAAAATTTGTTCACTTTGGGTCCATGAATGAAGTGTTTCTTAATAAAAGAGTATATAGTTCAATATTTTAATATCATGCAAGAACCACAGGAGAATACAATAATAATTGCTATTGCTTATATACTAATAGTGGATTTGATTTATTTATCAAGCCAAATATTTGAACTCCAGAGATTTTTTCCAGTTCCTCATTCATATAAATCAATACCTTTAATGGTTTAAAATATTATAAATTAATATTTTAGAAAAATTAAATGAGACAGGTGAAACTTTTTTTTTAACAAATGGAGGTTACATTTCTATTTACACTTTTAATACCATTATTTTCTGCATACCTGTTGTTTGGGCTCATATGAAACTTGATCTTTTGAAATGTTTTATTTCAAAAATCAGATGTTTCTTATATATGTTTTTAAAAATCAAACAGTCTTATTATTTGAAAGATTTTAGTTTAATAATCAGAGATTTTTGTGTCAGCCTTACATATGGTAAATTAAATATAACCTCACAGAAAAAGCTTACCCTAATGATATTCTAGTCCTCTTTTGGGTCATGTCATAGAATTAAATTCTATTTCTAATTTAACTTTTACTTCACTCAAAAAAGGGGGGGTACCATTTATCCAATATTAGCTTTGGGTTCACACTTCAATACCACTTCATCCAAATTTATATGCACCTTCCTCTTTAAAATGTTTGCTTATAGCAACTAAAAAGTAGCTATAAAATGCTAATGGGTGTACTATGTTCTATAGACACCAAGATAATTAGTTCCTTTCTAGTGTAGAAATGGAGAACAAATGATCCTCAAATAAAATTTAAGAAAATTTCAAGTATGGTGAATTACTATTAAAAACTTTTAAGCTATGTGATTCAAAACATTTTGTTCCATAAAAGCCTTATGCAAGACAGTAAAGGTATTCTCTTTTGAGTTTTAATTTAATACAATAACTATGACACAGATAAACAAGACATCTCCTTCTACAAATATGTACATAGCAACATGACAGACCATGTTTTGTAAAACTTTAATTTTTAAATGAACTATCACAATAGAATTCTATACTATACAGTTTATTTCACTTTAGTGACAAAATTATGAACATCTCTGTGTTATTTTGACATGTACAAAAGCAAGGGTTTTTTTTGTGTGTGTGTGTGTGTGTGTGTGTGTGTGTGTGTGTGTGTGTGACAAAGTTTCTCTGTAGCTTTGAAACCTGTCCTGGAACTAGCTCTTATAGACCAGGCTGGCCTCAAACTCACAGAGATTTTCCTGCTTCTGCCTCCTGAGCACTAAGACTAAAGGCATGTGCTAGCACTGCCCAGCAATGAAAAATATTTTATCAGTCGTTTTTCATTTCTTTGTGGTAAAGAATTTCTTTACTTAATAGCAAAGTGTATCATGTATTAGTTTTTATTGTTCTAAAATGATGTATGTCTTTCCAAATTACAATATACTTTAAAAAGAATATAAAATCTTACCCTCTAAGCTGGGCGATGGTGGTGCACTTGGGAGGCAGAGGCAGGCGGATCTCTGTGAGTTCAAGACCAGCCTGGTCTACAAGAGCTAGTTCCAGGACAGGAACCAAAAGCTATGGAGAAACCCTGTCTCGAAAAAAAAAAAGAAAGAAAGAAAGAAAGAAAGAAAGAAAGAAAGAAAGAAAGAAAGAAAGAAAAAGAAAGAAAAATCTTACCCTCTAAATAGATAATTGTTTAGTGAACAGTATTCCAGGTATTCTCCTAGGCAGCAATATGAATGCAAATGATAAATCTGCTATGAAACAAAGCCTATGGTATCATGAGGTTGAACTCTGAAAGGATCAGATTTTGGAGATAAGTAAAGATAAAGATAGTAGATGTAGATAGTTTATCTGGAAATTGACCGCAGTGATGTTAGATAGTAGGGGTTCAGAGAAGAAAAACACCAGCTAGAGCATTATGGTAAACAGGTAATCTCCATGGAGAGAAATAGTCATCCTGTTAGAGATCTGCTCAAAAGCTCAAAGATGCCATGGAATACTTACTGGTCAGAGAACCTCACTAGTAGAAAGGGAAACTGGGTTATTTATTTACTTATTCTGTTCCCTTTTTGCTTGAGAGATGGCTCTGGCTATTGAATATTGGTAACTTTGCAGCAGCTGTGACACCTATTAAAGCTCTAGTGGAGGCCAGGCAAGCTCTCATTAATGAAGCAGACATAGCAGACATAGGCTTGACTTATATAAATGAGCAAGTAGACTAATTAAGCTGCCAGGGTTTTGTTCTTGTTTTTGGTTTTTCAAGACAAGGCTTCTCCGTAGTTTCGGAACCTCTTCTGGAACTAACTCTTGTAGACCAGGTTGGCCTCGAAATAACAGAGATCTGCCTGCTTCTGTCTCCCAATTGCTAGGACTGAAGGCATGCACTAACCACCACCATCCAGCAAGAGATTACAATTTATCAGCAAGTTGTAGGCAAAAAAGAGAAAAGAGAGAAAGGCAAACACACAGAGAGAGGGCGAGAAAGGGAGAGAAGAAGAACAACTGAGGATGGATTTTGAAACCTCAGCCTTCCCCCAGTAGCACACTTTCTCCAAGGATAGACCCCCTTAATCCTTCCAAGTAAGTTTCACCATCTGGGGATCAAACTTTCAAATATATGACCCTAAAGGAGCTATTTTTTATTATGCCATGGTAGCATCAACGACATTATCAAAATATCTTATGAAATCTAGTATTAGTGAAAATAGTAGGGAATGATTGTTCTGATGAAATACAAGATAGTACCAATCTTTATAGAGTAGTTGACAATAGCCAACAAAAGTACAAGTGTGGACACTTGATTATCACAATTCTTAATAAAGTATAAATACAGTTCCAAGAATAATTTAAGAAGAATATGGAGACAATTTGGTTTTCACAACTGTAATGATGCTACTGGCATTTAAGTGTAGAGTTAAATGGGTATAGTGCTAAGCATGATATGATATACTGACTAGCATCCCAATAATGATCTATCAACAAATGGTAACAGCTTAATCTACAGCATCTCCAACCCCTTACCTCTGTAAAATCATAGTTATTAGAATAAATGTGCATGGATGCTTTTAATATTTATATTGAGATAGAATTAACATGCCATAAATTTCACCCATTTGAAATCTATAATTTTATATTTTAGTATGTTTATGGATGTTCAGCCAAAAAAAAGTTTAAGATTAAAATATCTTTATCACTTCAATTGAAATTCCTTAGGGCTTTAGTAGTCTTTAGCCTTTTCCAAGATGCCTAGCTATAGCATGCACTTTCTCTATGGATTTACCTGGCTTCACATTCAGTGACAAGGCAGTATTTTATTATTATTATTGCTTAATCTTTCATCATTTCAATATAACATATTTTGCATTCCTAACTAATGGGTGTTTTGTTACTTTGGACTATTATGAAAATGTTGCTATTGACATGATCTCTAGGTACATTGTTTATAATAAAGCTGGATAGCAATGACAGAATAGAATATCCATGTTTAGCAATAGAGCAATGGGCAAACTCAAGACAGTTATGTAACTAGTTGCAGCACAGATGTAAGAAAATCAAAGGGAAAGTTTGCTGTTTTCACAAAATTTGTTATATAAAAGCACAATTTTACTTCCTAGAATATAAATTTTTATCAAGACTGAGTAATGGTTACAAATTTGCCAACCTATATTGATGTCAACACTCAATTCCATAATTCTATGCATTTTTGAGTATAGCAATTTTACTGTACCTGTTCACATCTTCAAGTTAACAATCTTGAAGCATAAGTGTCTTCTTATAAAGGCTCATGAAATAAGAAAAAAAGGGAAATAAAGCCTATTTGAATAAAATTTGTATTGAAGTTCACTTTAAGATTATATATAGTCAGAAAACTCTCAGGTTAGGGAACTTTAACGGTGTTTGTCATTATTTAAAATGTTCAAGTGATTGTGAACCTAGTCTTTCGCACTATACCCCTACTTTAAATGACAGTGTTAGGGTTTTAACAGACCAGGATAGGCAGATAAACTGTTGAAATGCTTAATAGATATGTCCAAACTTTATTTCTAAAAGAAAAGTGTAACTTTGTGTATTTAACAGATACACATAGATAAAATATAAATAAACTTATTATAGTGAGTCAGTGTACTTGTTATCCAAGAAATAGTTTCATGCCAGTATTGTTCTCTGTCATTACATTTATATGACTTTCAAACATCATTAAGTCAATGAGATTTAGTCCCATGGTGATAAAATGTAATAATAATCTATGATATATTTATGGTCCTTTTAATTAACTCATTTATGGTTTTAGGAACAAAATTATTTCTCTTTCATATAAAAAGTTTCAATTATGCAATAAAGTGTAAAAACTAACAGATTTTAAAACAAGCTTTGATTATTTTTTATTTAAATCAGATACACAAGCAAACTACTGGAATTGTAGCATGTCATATTACCTTCTCTCTGGAAATGAGACTCACACATGCAGAAACAGCAAAAAACAATAGATTGTGAAAACTTTATCTGGCTGTTTGTTCTTTTAAAAAATAGGTCTCTCTTTTTTTTAACAAAAAGGTATTTTAATGAGTTCATACCTGGTTCAACTTCTAAAATTGTCTTTTGTTCTTGGATTAGCCATATTTTTTTTTACATGAAACTTTAAAATCTTGCCCAACTTGAATGAAGAAATTTAAGAAATATAAACTACTTAAACTATATTTACCATACAAGGACTTGCCAGATAACTCAATGAGTAAAAGGACACATGTACGAGGACCTGAATTCAAATTCCTAGGACCCATATAAAAAGCCAGTATAGCTATGTGCACCAGTACTCCCAGTGCTGTGAGGAATAGCTTTGGGAGACTATAAGGTCTCCTGGTCACCAGCCTAGCTCCAGGTTCAGTGCCAGATCTTTTCTCAAGAGAGTAAGGTAAAAGGTAATAGAGCAGGACATTTAGTATCCTTCTTTGAAAACACATATGAACTTGCATGCATACCACACACCTACACCACACAGTTATACATACATGATTATCCATCCACAATGTATTTCATAGTGTTTAGATAATATATACATATGTAATACATATAAAGTGCTTAGTTAGGCATATTATAATGATAGCAGAAAACTTTTGAAAGTAATTTAAAGTAATTACAGTCACAGGATAGAAAACCAGCATATAAACTTGTTGGTTTTATCTATATTAACTATTTGAAAAGGAAATTAAGAAAAAAATTCTATTCAAAATAAAATTACCAAAAATACTTAGGAATAAATATAACTAAGAATATGAAAGTTCTGAACTCCAGAAAGAATAGAACATACATAAGGCATGCATATAAGTGGAAAGTTATGCACTGTTCCTGTGTTGAAAGAATTAACAGTATTAACAAATTCATGCTTCCCACAACAATCAACACTCAATGTAATCTCAACTAAAATTTACATGACATTTTTCCATAGAAAGAGGAAAATTTCTACATTTGTTTGGAACTTGTTGCAAGGAACCGCTTGTTTCTCCTGGCTATCCAGAACCAAAATAATCAGACAGAAACTTTTAATTAAGTCAATGTTTGGCCCATTAGCTCTAGTTTCTTATTGGCTAACTCTTAGATTAATTTAACCCATTTCTATTATTCTGTGTATCACCACATGGTAGTGGCTTAACAGCAAAGCACATCTCTCTCAGGTGTCAAATCCATGACATCTCTCTGACTCTGCCTTTTTCCTCCCAGCATTCCATTTAATTTTCCCCTCCTACCTAAGTTCTGCCCTATCAACAGGCCCAAAGCAGTTTCTCTATTAACCAATGAAAGCAACACATAGACAGAAGGACCTCCTACACCAGGAACTTTGTGGTCACAAAGGTTTCTGAATACTCATGGCAGTGCTGAAGACAAAAGGTAGTGATGTGGCTATCATAATAGTGAGTACCCATGTGGCTCCAAGATTGTGCTTTAGTCTTAGTGAACCCCTATGTGTCCTTCTTGGTTGATTCTTTAGACTATTTTCTCTTGGTGTCCTTGATCTTGCTGGTTCATGCAATTCTTTCTCTCCTTCTTCTGGGTTCCCTGTTGTATAATTAGTGGCAGTTTGCGTCCCTGCCACCCAGCTAGCTTATGCCCAAAATAATTACACGGAGATCTGTATTAATTAAATTTCTGCCTGGCCCATTAGCTCTAGCCTCTTCTTGGATACTTCTTACATCTTGATTCAACCCATTTCTAATAATCTGTGTAGAACCACAAGGCCATGGCTTACCAGGAAAGATTCAGCATGTCTGATCTGGAAGCTTCATGGTGGTGGCTCTCTGTCTCTGCCTCCTTTCTCCCAGCATTCTGTTCTGTCCACTCTGCCTATCTAAGCTGCTGTCCTATCAAAAGGCCAAGGCAGTCTCTTTATTGAACCAATGAAAGCAACATATAGAAAGAAGACACTCCTATACCAATTCCCCAATTTCCAAAAGGAGGGACCTGATTGAGATATCTAATTTGGATTTTCTCTCCACCTAATGTTTGACTGTGGTGTTCTTCATCTGCTCCCATCAGCTGCTGAAGGAAGCCTCTCTGATAACAACAATTTTATTTCTCAAGTATGTCAATAAAACTTAGGAAGAAACAAAATAAAAAAAACCTCAATATGAAAGTATTGAAGAGAATCACAAATAATAAATAATTTTCTAAAAAATCTTATTTGTTATGTGAATCTCAAAACAAGAAAATGTATACTACTTGCTTCTCCAGACTCACACTTCTCATATTAGAACATTTTCTGTGTTAGATGAAACTTACCATGCTTCAGTGGGTTCTGATACTCCTATATTTATGCTACAAAATCATTGTTTATATAAATTTTTCTTTGGCCAGTTTCATGAGCACATGATATTGTCATTTTAATTATACAAAAAATTAACCACCATTCCATGCAGAGGCATGAATATTGTTAATAAGTAAAGAATACAAAGTATTTTCTAGTCTGATATTACCTAGAATTTGAGAGACCCAAATAATAATTGCCTCACTATCCATAATTCATTTTTCTCAATATAGAAAACAAAACAGATTGTGCTGTTTGGGTTATTACAGTGTTGATAGACAAAAGAAAAATTAATTCAAACTTTAAAATGAGAGAAGCCTTTCTCTACAGTGTTTTTCAGTTCTGTGAATCAGGCAAGGTGACATTCAAGGAGAATCTGAATAGGCCCTTATATATGAGTTTCTCTTGTAAATGAAACAAAATAATAGAAACAGAAATATAGCTAAGATGTAAGGCTTACTGGTCTGGGATGATTCTCCTAATTTATAGCTGTCTATAATTAGAGTTACTTGTGGAAAATCTCACAAAATGGTTGGAACACAGGCTAAGACATCATCATCTTTTAGGCCCCAGCAATGCCTAAGCATGCATGAGCAGTCCTAGATGTTTGGGTTATTGTCATGCCCAAGGTTCCACATTCTTTCTTTATGCTTTCTACCCAATGTTTTTTGAGCCTTCCTCTTAGCCTTGTCCTGTGCATTCCTTCAAGCAGTGCTATCTTTAGGTATCTGCCGTCATTCATTTTGATAATATGGTCGAAGTATCTCAAGCTCCATTGCTGTATCCTGTAGCTTACTTCCTTCTGTAGATGGAGATGTTTCTTAAGGTCATTGTTGCACAGCTTATCTCTCCATGTGATGCCTAGAATCCTTCTGAGACATGCCATCTCAAACCCATTCAACCACTGTTCTGAGAGGCATCTCATTGTCTAGGTTTTGGAGTTGTAAAGAAGTCAGCTCAAGACAAGTGTCTCATACACTTGTAATTTTCTTGTCGTTATGTCTCTTGCTGACCAAACCTTTCCTAGTGCCTGGAATGCATCCCATGCAATTCCTGTTCTCCTCTTGATGAAATAGTTCCCTCCTTTGAACTGAGGTTTCCTCCCAGATAAACAAAGTTGACTGTTTGCTTGAGGTTCTGATTCACTTTTACAGTGTCAAAGTCCATATGCACCCTTCCCATGTGTTGTATCTCAGTCATCTCCATGTTTATATTTTCTACCAAGATTTTCACTTTCTTCTACCACTCTCTTTATAATGGCCTGCAGCCCATTTGAACTTTCAGCTGTATCATGGGCAAAGCAGAAGTTATTGATTTGTGCTCCATCTATCTGCATGCCTATCTCCTCATCCTACAGGGCTGTTGGTGTTATCAATTCCAGGAATATATTAAAGAGAAGTGGTGAGAGGATGCATCCCTGCAACACTCCTATGGCTGTTTAAATTGATCGTTTAGTTCTGCATAGACTTTGATGCAAAGTTATCTTTATAGGCATTTTCTAGTATTATTACATTTTTTCTGGGTACCTGTAGTACCTCATTGTTTCTTAAAGCCCTTTCCTCCAAATGCTATAGAATGCCTTCCTGAAGTCAATGTAACAGACATCTTTTTGAAATTCCTCTAAGTTTTCTACCAGTTGCCTCAAAGTAAAGATCTGATCTATTGTTCTCCTGTTAGCTCTGAATCTCCACTGGGCCTTTGCTAGTATTTTTTTCTGTTCTGCCATTGATCCTTTGTAGGATAATGGAAAAGACCTTGCTGCTATGGAACAAAAAACTAATGCCCCTGTAATTTGAGCAGTCCAGTTTGTCCTTCTAGTGTATAGGAATTATGACTAGTGCTTCCATTCCATGGAAATCACTTTGTGTTCCCATATCTCTCTGAAAAGTCTGAGAAATGCCTTGGTCCCTGAGTCTATAGTAGCAGCCACCAGCTCCTCCACTGTGATGTCATCCACTCCTGGAGACTTTCTGAGTATTATTGTATTGATAGTTTCCTCAATCTATCTCCTGTCAATATTTAATATTACTTCATCGTCACTGGTGTTTGAGTGGCTGCCAAAGTGGTTCTCATTGTAGTCTACATTGATAGAATTAAGGTCATTGTATAGGGTATCAAAGTATTGTCTCCATCTTTGCTTTACTTCCCCTGGTTCTGTTAATAGGTGACCTTGCCCATCTTTAATTATCTGAATCTGAGGGCATCTCTGACAGTTGTCTGCCTGATAGCTTCATAGAAAAGATATGTTTTATTATGAAGTCTAGCCTCTTTGACCCATTTGCATATACCTTGCATATATATTATATATATTATATATATATATATATATCCTTCTTTGGTATGCTTTTGACCTCCCTACACAGATACTTGTGATGTTTTGCCACTTCATTTGGTTTTTAGCCTCCTTCTTTCTTTTGCCAGGTAAGCCGTTCTACTGGTGTTCCCCTTTATGCATAACCAAGCATCTCCATTGAAGTTTCCTTTATAGCTCTTTTGATTTTCTTCCATTTTCTTTCTGTATTTGTAAAGGGTTGTTTAATGATTTCCTTCATTGCTTCCCTCCACAGCGGTTCTCCATACAGCAAGGTACATCATTTGTTTACAATTAATCTTCCAGTTCATCTTGCCTAGCATGTCTCTTTTAAGTTTCAGTTGAATATTGGCTAAAACAAGTTGGTGATCTGACCGTAAGTGTTAACTAGGAAATTATCAGTTGTTTTGGATGCTAGATAAGAGTTTCTTGCTGACCAGACTGTAGTCAGTTTGGCTGTATGTGCATTTGTCAGGGGATTCCTATGTCCAACATCTTAATGGTTTGACCTGTTTGAATTTTGTGTTGGCTATATACAAATCATTTGCATAGCAGAAGTCAAACAATCATTTCCCTCTATCATTACTTTGAATCTATATGTTCACATAAGCTGAAACAACATTGACTTATTTCAGACTGTCCCATCATGAAGGGGAGTGGCAGGAGTGGGAGGTGAGAGGGTAATGTTTCAACCCTCTCAATTTTAAATCAAATTTAACCACTAAAAAGCAAATTCTTAAATTCTACTTGGTACTTGGTACAAAGCTCACATTATCCTTCTCTCCAGAATGATCTGTCTACAGACAGATTTCTAAAGTTACTCTTCCTCCAAAACTAAAAGATGTGAATAAAAAATTGTTTATGCTACAGGGTAAGCATCAAGTCAGCTTTGCTGCCTGTCTGGTACTGACTTTGCCCCAGCTGAATATTTATCTCAAGTCTTAGTTTCACTCCATTATCATCACTAGATGACTGCTTTATGATTTATGTCTTAGCCTTGTATCTTGGCAGCCTGGCTGATTCTTAAAAAGTGTGTTTCTCCTCCTACATTCAGAGAAATACAGCGTTTTCCACCCCCAGAAGATGTTGAAGTGCTCATATATGGTTGACTTTTTCCTCTCAGATATCAGTACTATAGGCTGCTTCTATTCAAACCCCCATGTACAGTTTGGATTCCTTACAGTTTTCCATGACCAGAAATTTAAAAGGCTTTATGCAATTTTTATTAAATGATTCATCTATTAAGATATCCATTCATTTAGAAATTATTTTGTGCATTCACCAATTCATTCATCAAACATTCTATTTATTTATTTTTGGTTGCAATACTAGCAAACCTGAACTTCTGTGAGTCTAAGATTTTAAGAAAATGACAGTTATATTCTTAAGTGTTCTAAAGAATGAGAATAAGAAAAATTACTTAAAAAGAGATAATGAAATATATTTTAAATAGAGATATTTAAGCAGCCTTTAGATACTTGTTACATAAAGTATGTAAGTGCTGGGATCAACTGATAATTTTTGAAATGTGAAAACCATTGATGGATATGTGGAGAAATGATGGGAACTCAGAGGCTTCTGTACGTTAAGTGTATACCCCCAAGGAGCCTTCTTTCTTTAGACTTTCCACTGTGAGGTGAATGGTTTTCTCTGTTTCAGTGTGTGGTGCTGCCCCACCAATCAAAATATGATAATTTTAACTAATTGTGAATAGAAATCTAAAACCATGAGTCAAAATATTTTTTTCTCTTCCCAATTTCATTAGTCACTGGCATGTGTTACAATAATGAAAGCTGACTATCACAGAACTACAAGAAATTGCTTTCTGTTTAATAGTTTATATTTTATGTTAGACTATGATCAACTATAACCCCTTCCGAAAAACAACACCTGTTTATTTCAAAGCCAACAGCAAAGAATAGAGCCTAATCAAAGGGCTTAGATTTTATTGCATATTTTACCTACTTCTTTTTCACATACATTTCTAGTACTTTTTAAAGTATCTATTTTATTTTATAAATGAAATGTGTATTATTATTTGCTTAGAATTTCATACTTGCTTTCAATGTATCTTGATCATACCTTTTTTCCCTCCTAGATCCCATCCCTCCTACCTTTTCACTCAATTTTATGGTTCCTTTTTTATTCATCTACTTTAACCCATAATGTCAAATTTTTGTTTGTCAAGTACTCTTGGACATAGGAATACCTTCTGGAACCTAACAAGCTACGGAAGTCACCTGTTAGAGAAAAGTGACTCTTCTTCTCCCAGCAGCTATCAGTTGCCAATAGATCCTCAGCTAGTGATGAGGTTTTTTTGTTTTTTTTTGTTTTTTTTTTTTTGGTCAGGAATTAAGCTTGAAAACATATTGTGCATTCTTTCATAGCTGCTGTGAGTTCATATGTGCAACTTAGATAAAAAAAACAATTTCTTTGTAGTTATCCATGAATTCTAGTTCTTATAGTATTTCTGCTTCTTTCCATGACAATCTTTGAGTTTGCAGAAGGAGTATAATATAAATGTCATTGTTATACCCCAAAATCTGCCATTCTCTGCGTGTTGACCAGTTGTAGGTCTCTGTGTTAATCACAATCTACTTTAAGCAAAAACTTCTGTGATGAGACTTGAGAGATACTCTAATCTATGGATACACACTTAAATTATTAGGAGTCAGTTTAATACCATGTCCATTTAGCAGATAAAAATAATGGGTTCTCCCTAGAGTATATGACTTCTGTTGCCCTGGTTCTTGCTCACAATAATGGTACCAAGTATGAATTACACTTTGTGAATCAGGACTTATGTCCAATCTGAAAGTGTTCAGTTTACTCCAATAATATTTGTGTTATTGTATCAGTAGGTGTATTTTGCCAATTCAGCTATCATAGTAGCTTTTAGAATTTACAAATTGGTAAGATTGATGGAATGTTGATTGACTCAATAATGTGCAAGTCTCATGCAGAAAATCATGGCTGCTGTGTGTTCATTAGAGCAGTGATCCTATTATGTTCAGAAGACAATGTTTTGCTCCAGTCTACCTCAGACTTTTACAATCTTTTTCTCTCATTCTCAATGGTTACTGAGCCCTGGATGTAGGAATGTAATACAGATATCCCAATTGTGGTTGAGTACTATGCAGACACTTGTTCTCTGCACTTTGACCAGTCATAAGCTTATCTGTGAACTGCTATTATAGTATATAATAAAACTTGTCTGGTGGTAGTATATAATAAAACTTGTCTGGTGGTCTGATAGGCAGTTTGATATCATGACTATTTAGCAAAATAACAGTAGTAGTTTTACTCTTGGAATCTATACCCACCTCTATCATGGAATTTCAGCCAAATTTACAGTACTAAATATTTGTTTCCTAATGTAGAACAGATCTTAGAGGGCATTAGAGTTATAGACAGTTGTAAACTACTCAATGTAGATACTAGAAATTGATCTTGGGCTCCATGGAAGTACAGCAAGTACTCCTAATTGCTGAGCCCTATCTCTGTCTACCTCATAAATTAAGTAAATGGATAAATTTTGTACTTTGTAAAGATTGGCACCGCTACTTAAGGTTTTTGACCTTGGATAAACTACTTAGCTTCTCTAATCTTTAGGGTTTTTTTCCTATAAAAACAGTCACAATAATAGCCCACACTGTGGGGGGCTGAAAAGGTTAAGTGAAGTAATGCCTGTAAAATTCTTAGCTCAGTGACTGGCACGAAGCTAAAATCTGTATGATTATAACTATTAACATTCCTAGTAACTACTACTATTTAATATGGAAATCAGTAGAATCTCCACATTAATATATTCACTTCTAAATAGATCAAAGTACATTCCTCATATTCTACAAATACGTTGTTTTCTTATATTTTGAAAAGCCAAAATTATCTTTAGCTAGAGAATTTAGCCTGTGGAAAAGAGGCTTTGAGAAGGCATACCTTTCCTTAGGCACTAATAAAGCAAACAGGAACAACCTTTTTTTCTCTTTAATCCTAGAGCTTCTCAAAGGCTTTATACAAGGGTAAATGCTTTTGTTGGCTACAAGGATTTGAATGAAGGGTCAAATTTCTGAAATCAGAGCAAGTGAAAGCTAATCATTTTCCCTTAGACTGTTTAAGCATTACACTGGAAATACATCAAGCTGGGTAGCATTTTCTTTATCATGCATAAAACCAGAGACAACCATGATAAGAACATGTGAAGGTAGTATTTATTGCATAAATATTTCTTTTGTATGCAAAATCTTTTTTAGTGACATTAATTTACTCAGAGGATCAGGAGACAACTTTTAGTTTATATCTTAACTTAAAGTAAACAAGAGACTCAGAAATAGACTACCTATGTTATCAGCACATATGCCAAAGGTTTTCCCATAAATAGCAAGTGTCGAAATGTTTTAAGAGAAGAATTAAATAAGCCACCACACAATCAGGTAATAAGCAAAACAGCATCAAAAGGAAAATGTCATCAACCTCAAAGAATTTAAGTGCTGTGGAACAATCTTTGTACAACTAAATATACATTATTCTCACTGGTTAATAAAGTGCTGACCAGCATATTCCTGGGCAAGAAAAGATTGGGCATGAGAATCAGAGCAGGAAGACACTGGGAAGAAGGGGAGTGGAGTCTCAGGAGTCAAGAGCACAATCAAAGGAGAGAGGAAATGAGCACAGTGTACTGAGATAAGGTACCACCTTAAACATTTAAGAGTTAGTAACAAGTTTACGCTGTCGGCTGGGCATTTATAATTAATAATAAGATTCTGTGTGGTTATTTGCAAGCCAGCTGGTGGGACAGAGCTGACTGGTGATCCTAATGAAAATCTCTGCCTACATTTAAGCTAATTGACATCTTAAGAGATGCCTGCCTGGCATTGAAAATCATCTTTATTTGAGCATCAACCTGGTGTTTCCAAAGCTTTTCTTCTTCCCTTAGGGGAAAAAAAAAATGCTTGTAAGAGCACCTGCAATGTACATTATACTTTCTTTTTTTTCAGTTCTACATTTTTCTATGCTCCCCTCCCTGCCTCTCCACCCCCTTAACCCTCCCCCAAGGTCCTGTCAAATTGCCATTTGTTGCCTGAGTTCACTGGGAATCTGAAGTTTGATCTTGTTTTCTCCCTTTCCATTTCAAACCTCAACAGATTTACCTCAACATTTTTCTCAAAGGTCCCTTGCCTGACGGGCTTCCCTCTACTGTGACAGAGGAGAGAGTAGAAAACACCCCAAGAATAAAAATGTCATGTTTTTTGGGAACAACTACAAGGAGAGCCATTTCCAACAGATGCTACTATTATTTATCCCTTGATAAAAAAATGCCTGTAGTTGAAAATGGATCAGATGTTCAGCCACTGGGAGCTCCTCCATGGAGAGATAGCTCAATCAGGAACTCCACATAGGTGCTTCAACTTCCGCTGTCGGATTCTCCTGGGTGTTCTGAAGACCCAATTTGATGATATTGTCTCCATTTGTTGTTATTGTTCTTTTTCTTGTAGTCTCCCTCTGCTCCTCCCAGAACACTCTCCATAGGAAACTCCAGCCAATCCATTCCACTTCGACTGGGTGCTTTGCTATCTATCATCTATTCAGTTGGTAACTGCTATTTGATCTGTTACTGTGGCTTGCTATGTACTCAGTGTACTTATTCATTCAAAACCATATTTGTGGTCACCATAGATCATTCTTTGAACTGTAGAGGTTGCCATCTTCCCCTACCATCTTGCTCATAAGAAGGATGTTGCTTGTTCTTTTTGTTTCTTGTTCTATTTAATATTTATTTTCATGAAGTCCTCACTCAGTCTTATGACATAAAAAATAGACAACTTTGCATTCTTACTGACCTCCCACTGGAAACCACTGTTCTACTGGCTGAGTGATTTTAACTAGTAGAAATCTCATCTAAATTAAATTATGTAGCATTTTTCATTTTGTAATTGTCCCATTTCAGTTAATATAATGTCCCCAAGATTTTTATAATTTCCTTCCTATTAGAGATTGAGTAAAATTTCATTAGTTGTTTTTTTCCACTCTTGGCTTAACCATTCCTTTGGAACTAGACAGCTGAGTACTTTCTAGCTTGACTATAGTGAATATTGTTATTATAAACACATATGTACAATGGCCTCTTTAAAATCCTGATTTCAGTTATCTGGGATACATCCTTAAAGAGTAGAATTTCTGGGATATATCTTAAGTTCATTTAATTTTTTAGTAGCCACTATACTGTTTAGATTGGAAGTTGAAACATCTTTGTTTGTTTGTTTGTTTGTTTTGGGTTTTTTTTGTTTTGTTTCATTTTGTTTTTGTTTTTTGAGACATGGTTTCTTTGTAGCTTTGGAGCCTCTTTTGGAACTAGAACTATATCTTGTAGACAAGGCTGGCCTCAAACTCTCAGAGATCCACCCCACCTATCTCTGTCTCTGTCTCCAGAGTGCTGGAATTGAAGGTGTGGGCCACCACCACAAGGCGAAAGTTGAAACATTTTAACTACTCGCCACTACTGTATCAGAGTCTCAAAATACTCAAATTCTAGTCTGTAGTTTTGATTTTTCTAATTGTTTCTTCTTTATTATGGCAGTCATCCAAATGGATTTGAGGTGGAAACTTGTTATAGTTTTGGCTTGTATTTCTCTAATTAGTGATTTTGAGAATCTCTCTGTGTGTATACTGCCCATTTGGCTACCTGCTTTAGAAAAATACTTACTGGAATTCTTTGATTATTTTTAATCAATATTTGATATATTTTTGAATTCTAAGAGATCTTTATATATTCTTAATATCTCCTAGTTTTAAGGTTATGGTTTTAGTATCTTTACAGGACTGTCTCTCTTTCATATTTACCCATAAATTTTATACATATGCTATCTTGCCATATGACTTCAATTGCCATGACCTTTTTCATAACTTTGCCTTATAAGTTGGCCATTTTTAGTAAGCGTACACCCTAGACTTTTGTTCTGACTCTCAGAGAAGTTTCTAAACTATAGAGAGGCAAACCTACCACAAGCTGCACTCCAAATCCATTTCTCTTCGTACTCTATAGTCATATTACATTCACCTACTTCCTTTGTAGCTAGGTGTGGTCATATGAGTGAGCTCTAACTGATAGGATATGGTAGGAGTAATAAGCTCCCCTTATAGGCCCTGCTCATTCAATGCACTACCTCTCATACTATTTTCCCTTAATTACTAACTTAATTTCAAGGTTCACTAACTTAACCTTGGAAGTTATAAATTGAAGATAATAGGTTAATAAAATGGAAGGGGACAATGTTTCCTGAGTGAAAAAATTTATCCCCCAATCTGAAGACCTCTTGTGGAGTCTTTGAAGAAAAGAAATAAACCATTAGCCGGGCGATGGTGGCGCACGCCTTTAATCCCAGCACTCGGGAGGCAGAGGCAGGCGGATCTCTGTGAGTTCGAGACCAGCCTGGTCTACAGAGCTAGTCCCAGGACAGCCTCCAAAGCCACAGAGAAACCCTGTCTCGAAAAACCAAAAAAAAAAAAAAAAAAGAAATAAACCATTATATCTTTGAAGATAATAGCAAAACATATATTAATTATAATTAATATATCTACTATAATCCACTATAATTAATATATCTAGTATAAGAGAATTGTATTGAGTGTAATGCTTTGAACTATGATATTAAAGAGATTAATTTTAATAGACTATATGAAAAATAATATATAGGGATGGGGTGGGGGATGTCTCGGGAGGTAAGAGTGAACACTGTGCATCCAGAGGACCCAGTGTCTAATATCCATCCACAGGTGGCTCACAATGCCTATAACCCCAGATCCAGGAGTATTCAATGCTTCTGACCTCCAGAGGTACTGTTCTCATGTGCATATAACAACACATACAAACTTACACAAACATAGGTAATTTAAAAATAAAACAGATCCTTTTAAAAAAGAATAACCAAAAGACAGTCCAAAACTAAATACATCATTCTTTAAACCTTGCTTGTTATTTTGTTTCTATCACATACTAAATCTAAAATACATAATTCAAAATGGTATTTTATAAAGTGCTAATGAAACATCTACTCTTCGTTGTTTGTAATAGCCAGAACCTGGTAACAACCTAGATGCCCTTCAATGGAAGAATGTATGAAGAAAGTATGGAATATATACATATTAGAGTACTACTCAGCAGTAAAAAACAATGACTTCTTGAATTTTGCATGCAAATGGACGGAAATAGAAACCACTATCTTGAGTGAGGTAAGCCAGACCCAAAAAGAGGAACATGGGATGTACTCACTCATATTTGGTTTCTAGCCATAAATAAAGGACATTGAGCCTATAATTCGTGATCCTAGAGAAGCTAAGTAAGAAGGTGAACCCAAAGAAAGACATATAGTCATGCTCCTGGAGATTAACTTTCATTGGGCGATGAAAGCATACAGAGACAGAGAACCAAATTGGAACACCGGACTGAAATCCCAAGGTTCAAATCAGGAGCAGAAGGAGAGAGAGCACGAGCAAGGAATTCAGGACCGTGAGGGGTGCACCCACATACTGAGACGTTGGGGATGATCTATCGGGAACTCAACAAGGCCAGCTGGACTGGGTCTGAAAAAGCATGGGTTAAAACCGGACTCGCTGAACATAGCTGACAATGAGGACTGCTGAGAACTCAAGAACAATGGCAATGGGTTTTTGATCCTATTGCATGTACTGGCTTTGTGGGAGCCTAGGCTGTTTGGATGCTCACCTTACTAGACCTGGAAGGAGGTGGGAGGTCCTTGGACTTCCCACAAGGCAGGGAATCCAGACTGCTCTTCGGGCTGATGAGGGAGGGGGAACTTGATTGGGGGAGGGGGAGGGATATGGGAGGCAGTGGAGGGGAGGAGGCAGAAATCTTAAGTAAGTAAATAAATAAATAAATAAATAAACAAATAAACAAAAGATTGTGACCTTAGGAAAGTAAGAGAAATTTAACTATTAATCTTAATTGAATCTTGGTTCTGAAAAATAGATCCCTCTCAAAAACACTGAACTAACACAGGTACAACACAAAGATGCTTATGAGAAGTCAAAATTTCTGCTCATGTATTCTCTGAAACAATAGAAATGCATGTCTCTCTTCTACTTGAAATAATAATAAAAACAAGATTTTAACATCTAGTGGGTATGAAAGCAACAGAATCCCTATGATTAACATATTTTTAATATCAATACCCTTTATCCACAAATGTTCACAATATTTAGGCAGGCATTTTCTTTATTTGAGGATTTTACTATATTTAGGCTAACAAACTCTTTGTCAACTAAGACATTTTTCATTTGTTATATACTCAGAATACAAATATGTCCCATTTTTTTGCATTGTATGTCAGCATATTTTCTGAACTCATACCCTAATATTTCTATTTACTTTTGCTGTAATTGTGTTCTTTAACACAGTAGTCAGCTTATTGTTGTTTGAAGAGAGTAAATGTAGCTTCTTTCTCTTTGTCCAAATAACTGACTATAATGGTCAACTGGAGGTCCTGAATGAAGAGCGCTGGTTGCTTGGCTAGAGTCCAGTAGGTGGGCTGATATTAATTAACACCATTTGGGCAAAGTGGATCTGAGGAATTACTTTTCAACCTAACTGCTGTTGTACTTGGCCAGGTTTCCTCTATCATGAGAAATTTGTTAAGTTGCTTGCAAAGATACATTGTGCGCAATACATTTATCTTACCATTTGTTTATTAGTCTATCAAGAAAAGAGAAGAGATATTTCATCATGACTTGCTGTTAAAGCACAGATACTAATTCCTCATGACCACTTTATTTACATGCTTTTAAAATCTGTGTTTAATTGATGTTTCTGCTGTGATAAATTCTAATCTATTGGTTCTGTTTCTTCTTTGGAGAATAAGTTCATTTGCTAGCTGAAAAACATAATCTAGGAGACCTAAAGAACATTTAATATAACTTCTTGGAAATCATGAATATTCTTTTTAAATTTATTTATTTATTTTATGTGTTCTATTGACTTTTTTGCCATAAGAGAGAAAAGGATCCTGTTATAGTTGGTTGTGAGCCACTCTTTGGTTGTTTGGAACTGAACTCAGGACCTCTGGAATTGCAGTCAGTGCTCTTAACTGGTGAGCCATCTCTCCAACTCCAAATATGAATATTCTTAAAATACAATGCTTATAATTATACTAAAACAGAAGCAAAGGACATAAGTTATTAAAAGAAAAATGTGAACTTATTTTCATCCTAAAGAAAAAGGGATGACTAATAGTTATGAGAAAAGGTGAGAAAGAATGATATATACATTATTCATATATGAAATAAGAATAATACACAAGTGTAAAAGGAAGGGATCTATATGGATCATGATCTTCTGTCATGATCCATATAGCAAGTTTGATATATTCACAACTACACAGCAGTAATAAAAGATTGTACTTCTAAAAAAGTAGGTGTATAAACTACATATCACAATCAATGCCTGACAGTCCTTGTGTGTTTACGACACTAGGACTGAGATGTGTGAGTCAGGCAGTGGAAAATGGACACTGATTTATACAAATATCCATCACATGTCTACTGAAGCTACTTCAGAATGCTGTCCAGAACTTGTTACAAAATATTTTATTTAAAATGTATATTGCTATGTGGTGTTGCAGGGAAGAGTACTGAAACAGATACTGGAAGTGGGGAGGACACATTTTGGGGCCAGGAAAAATCCTGGCACAAGGGAATCTCCTAAGAATCTACAAAGATGACCCCATCTAAGACTCCAAGCAGTAGTGGACATGTAGCCTTAACTGGCCATCACCTGTGACCAGACTGGTGCCTCGCCCAACTGTAATCAGTGAAGCTTCATCCAGCAAATGACTGAAACAGATGCCGGCCCAAAGCCAAACATTAGGTGGAGTTTGGGGAATCCTGCAAAGAGGGGGAGAAAGGGTTGTAGGAGCCAGAGGGGCAAAGGACACGACAAGAAAACTCATAGAATCAACTAACCTAGGCTCAAAGGGACTCACAGAAACTGAACGGACAACTAAGGAGTCTGCAAGGGACCGACCTAGGCACTCTGTATGTATGTTAGAGTTGTGCAGTTTTGTTCTTTTGTGAGAGTCCGAGCAGTTGGAACAGAGGTTCATTTTTTGGCTTTTGGGATCCTACTCCTCATACTGGTCTCCTTGTGCAATCTTAATATATAGGGAGGTGTTTATTCTTAGTCAACTTGATGAACCATGGTTTGTTGATACTCATGGGAGACCTACCCTTTTTTAAACAGAAATAGATAAGAAGTGGATTGTGAGGGGGAAAGGAGAGGACTTGAGGGGGGTAGACTGAAAGGAGAGCAGGGAAGGGAAGCTGCAACCATGATATAAAATAAAACATTATTATCAATAATTGTAATGAAATATTTATTGCTATTATCATCCATGTTGTGCCTAAGTTGAAGTTAATACAAATTTTAAAATTTCAAGGCCATTCAGTCAATAGTGATCAAAATAGCATATAATTAGATATTATTAATTCAATGCTAAGTTCTATATCATTACCAGGACATGTATTTGGTTATTGTTGTTGTTGGATGGATTTTTTGGCATGTGCTATGTAGATTGGTCTTTAATCTATAATCATGCTACTTCAGCCTCTGAAGTGTTTTGTAGAAGGCATATACTACCATACCCAATTCTAAGTACTTTTAAAAATTTTTTCTGGATAAACATGTACTATTTACAAGATGGTGGGATTCACTATGGAAGTTCAATGCAAGCATACAGTGTGATGGTCATTGTTCAACCCCACCCCTTCTAATTCACCACTCTTTTCCCAACCTCCTGTAATCACTATTCTATATTCAAGTCAACAAGTTTTAGTTTTTACTTGAGAGAAAACATTCAGACATTCTGGGGATTATTTCACTTAATACTGTATGTTACAGTTAAATTAATTCACCTGTGAGTGATAGGATTTCATTTATAAATGGATTTGCTTGTAAAATTTATTTTTCATCAAGTTTGTTACTGAAATACAAAAGTACTCCTGATTATTTATGAGTTTTGTATGCTGCTACTTTACCAAACTTGCTTATCATTTCTAGAAATTTTATGTATTTATTTTTTCTATGTTTAGAGTCATAAAAAGAGACAATTTGACTTCCTCCTTTATTATTTGTATATCCTTTATTTCCTTCTCTTCTCCAATTGCTGTAACTAAACGTTCACGATATTCAGTAAGACTGGTGAAATAAAATCTTTGTGTGTTCCAGATCTCACCTTTTCCACACTCTACCATCCAGGCTGCAAGTTTGTAAAATATAATCTTTGTAATGCTGAGGCATGATTCCTCTATACCTAATTTATTCATGGACTTCAGTGTGAATTTTAACTTTTTTTTTTGTTTTGTTTTTCGAGAAAGGGTTTCCCTGTGGCCTTTGGGCCTGTCCTGGAACTAGCTCTTGTAGACCAGGTTGGCCTCGAATTCACAGAGATCCGCCTGCCTCTGACTCGTGAGTGCTGGGATTAAAGGCATGTGTCACCACTGCCTGGCTAAATTTCAACTTTTTTACACCTGAGATAATCATATAAATTTTATCATTTGTTCTGTTGACATGGTATGTGATAATATATGTTATTTGTTTATATAGGACCATCCTTGTGCTCTTGGTTAACTCCAGCTTAATAATGACAACAGATTTTCTTAAGTACTGTTGAATTGCTAATGTTCCTGTTCAAAATTTTGTATTTAAGTTCATGAAGGATTCTGACTCATGTTTGTCTTCTGTCTTTTGTTCCTAGCATCTTTCCTTTCTTTGGTGCCTTCTTTTATATAAGGGTAACCCTTACCTCAAGAATTAATAGAAGGAATACCCTTTCCTAGTTATTAGAGCTGAGAATTTTTATATCTTTGGAAAAGTTTAATAAAAGTCATCAGTGAAACCATTCAGTCCTTGGCTTTTCTTTGTACAGAGATCTTTCTTTCTTCCTTTCTTTCTTTCTTTCTTTCTTTCTTTCTTTCTTTCTTTCTTTCTTTTTTTTTTTTTAATTCACTAGCCAAGGCTCATTCTTTTTACTGACTTTTTTAGGCATGTTTTAATTTTGATAGGCCAGATATTTCCCAAAGTCTGTCCATTTATCTAAGCTTTCTAAATAATCCTTTATATTTTTCTGGTGTGCTCACAATGTCTATGACTTGAAATAATATTTTCTGTATTAATTTATAGTTTTGTTTTATTATAGTCAGAAAATACACAAAGTACAGATTCATTTCTTAAAATTTACTATTATTTTTATGTAGCCTAATATGGAATATATTCTGGAGAAAGTTTCATAACTTGAAATATTCTAGAAATATTCGAGCCATTCTGCCTTGCATTGTCTGTCTTTGCTAATTCTCTGTCCCATCCCCCACACTTTCCACCCACATCATCTGCTCATTGTTAAAAGGAGGGTATAAAAACTATACTTAATTAGGTTGGGGAAGTGATTTAGTTGAAAAAGTGCTTGCCCATGTGCACAAAGCCCTGAGTTTGATCCCCAGCACTTCATAAACAGGGTGTAGCAGTACTCATTTCTAAACTAAGAACCTGAGAGGAGACAATCGAAGAATAGAAGTTCAAAGTCATCCTCAGCTACATAATAAGTAACCTGGACCTCATAAGACTTTGCCTTAAAAACAAAATGAAAAGTCACTGTGTTTTTCCTTGGGTTCACGTTCTTACTTAGCTTCTTTGGGTTCACCAATTGTAGACTCCGTGATCCTTATTTATGGCTAGAAACCAATTATGAGTGAGTACATCCCATGTTCATCTTTTGGGGTCTGGGTTACCTCACTCAGTATAGTGTTTTCTATTTCCATCCATTTGCATGC
>NC_022009.1:54395118-54396625 GCF_000317375.1 Microtus ochrogaster | reverse complement strand
GCCAAGGACAATGGCACAGGGTTTTGATCCTACTTAATGTGCTGGCTTTGTGGGAGCCTAGCCAGCTTGGATGTTCACCTTCCTAGATATGGAAGGAGTGGGGAGAACCTAGGACTTACCACAGGGCAGGGAACCCTGACTGCTCTTTGGACTGGAGAGGGAGGGGGAGAGGAGTGGGGAGAGAGGGAGAAGGGTGGGAGCAGGGGGAGGGAAATGGGAGGCTGGGAGGAGGAGCAAACTTGTTTTTTTTTTCCTTTTCTCAATAAAAAAATAAAAATAAAACTTATTTGTGATCAAAAAAAAAAAGTCACGCTGTGGTGGCACTTGCCTTTAATCCCAGCACTCAGCAGGCAGAGGCAGGCAGATCTCAGTGAGTTCTGGTTCAGCCTGGTCTATTAGAGCTAGTTCAAGGACAGGCTCCAAAGCTACAGAGAAACCCTGTCTCAGAAAAAAATGAATGAATGAATGAATAAATAAATAAATAAATAAATTCCAGATACCCATTGAACAGATAAACCTACTTTTGAATTATAGCAATGTAAATAGCACTCAAACAATAAAAGTAAAGCATATTTTATTCTCCATCCTCTGCATTAACCCTGCTCCTAAAAATAAAAGTAACACTGAAATAAAAATCGAGCATTTTTCTTTTACTGGAAACTGTTTCCCCTTTTAGTGCTAACATAGTATTTATTTTATAAAATTAAATACTTGCACCTGAAATACATAATAAACATAATATACATAAATACATATCTCTATTCAGCTATATTGCTCTCTCTCAATCATAAAGTTCTTAATTCCTGGGTCAACTCACTTTTCAATTTACTTCTGCTCACCCTTATTTTGGGATACTTAAGCACATTTATACTAATTGTAGGGAATGTAGGTGACAAATCTTTGGAAATGAATATGTCTTATTGATCTCCCTTCAAAGAGATGTGAAAGAATTGTCACCAATTCAAGAAACAGGAAGAAGCTACAGAGAGAACAAAATTAAGTTTTAAGTTTTGATTACTATGTCTAATAAATCGATGAGATAAAAATGCCTCTGTCCACGGAGAGATACTTCTTGAAATGCTAGAGGATATTATTTATAGAGATAACAAGCCACATGTTTTCACTTCCCTAAATATTTTTTTTTACTCAACTTCACTTGACGTGTTTTATCACATGTGGGTAGGAGATACATGAAAAAGAAAGATGTCATAATGTACACTTGCCCCTGATGGGATGTAGGCAAGAAATATGTCAGGATGTATGTTTGCCCCTGACTGGACCTGATGGGAAATAAAGTGAATTGTGGGTTTTACCCTTGTAAGCCCCTGCAATCATTGATTCATGCCCATTTTCTAGAATCTATCAACTAGGCTAGTATTCAATTAAAGCTTCCTTAAATTTGACTTTAAATTGTGGTCTTATTGTCAACTGGTAAAATTAACATTTTCTGGAGGCCTCAGCAAGATTCAGATCAAGCACCCAAATTCTAAAGATGACCTTTACTGCC
>NC_022009.1:54372915-54393890 GCF_000317375.1 Microtus ochrogaster | reverse complement strand
AACTATAGGCTTAATGTTCTTTGTTTATGGCTAGAGTCCACTAATGAGTGAGTACATTGCATATTCATCTTTTTGGGTCTGGGTTATCTCACTCAGGATAGTGTTTTCTATTTCCATCCATTTGCATTCAAGATTCAATATGTCATTATTTTTTACCGCTGAGCAGTACTCTAATGTGATTTTCTTGTGAAAGTTGTTTCTGTCTATTACATTGGAAAGTTTTGTTTGCCAGTGTTTTCTGGTGTGTCCTTAAATTTTCTTGTAAATATGGAACTCAGATAGAAATGTGTTGGATATTTTTGCTTTCTCTGCTGCCCCCAGCTGCCAGACAATGCAACTGCTGATTTTATGGCCAGGGAATTGGATGAGGGAGGCTCAGAATATTTCTTTGAGTTCTCTGGTCACTGGATTCAAGTTAGCTGAGTGTACAGTCTTGAGAAGCAACTGTTACCTAGCTCTCCATTCTTTGGCAGAATCTAAACATGAATAATCTTCTTTTACCCAACTTATACAGCTACTTTTAGATTATTATTTTATGCCATGATGGCTAATAATGATGTTGAACAAATATATTACTTAAAAAAACAAACAAAAAGATATCACTAGCCCATTGTTGATATGGTGGGTCACCTTTTTTTTCATGGTGCTCATTGAGGAACAAGATGGTCAGTATAGAATATCTCAAAATTAGAGAAAAATTAATTAGTATTGCCAAACTTGATATTGACCTAAATGTTTAATGAAGAGAAGGGAAAAATGGAATCTTGAAAATCTTACATGCATATACTCTATCTAGTCCTTTATTTCTCCTCCATCTGAGGGATGGAGAACACTTGTAAGGAAATTTGTCTATATATGAAGATAGGCTGAGTATTTTTCATCATCATTTGGAAGGTAGATAAGCCTGGCTATGCCTCAAGTAGTATAAAGAACCTAGAGATGGCTAGACAACACAATCAATGGGCTTTCACTTTGTAGTGGTTTGAATAGAAATGGCCCCCATAGACTGATATATTTGAGTGACTGACCATAGGGAGTGACGCTATTAGGAGGTGTGGTCTTGTTGGAGTAAATGTGGCTTTGTTGGGTGAGGTGTGTTCTAGGGGGTAAACTTTGAGGTTTCAGAAGCTCAAGCCATACCCAGTGTGACATTAACTTCCTGCTGCCTGCCAAAACAGATGTATGATTCTCAGGTACCTCTCAAACAGAATGTCTACTTGCATGCCACCGTGCTTCCTGATTTGACAATAATGGAACAAACTTCCATTAGCTACTCCCCAAGTTTTTCTTTATAAGAGTTGCTGTGATCAAGGTGTCTTTTCAAAGCAACAGAAATCCTAATTAATACATACTTAGATGCTGTTAAACTCAATTTGGCATGTTCATATATGTATGTATGTATGTATGTATGTATGTATGTATGACTTGGGACTTGAAAAATACTGCAGTGGGCAGTTCTGAAAATAAAGCCAACTTAAATTCATCTGGTCTTTAAGCTGTGAAAACTGCAAAACAATTTGCTTGATTTCCTCTTTCTATCATTCCTTCACTTATGTTTTTCATTGCTAGATTCTATTTTGAATATTCTATCAAAGTAAAAAGGAAGAATAGTTCAAATTTCTGGATCTTACTTTATCAACAGGCATAGTTATCAAGGACATAATATATTGAAAGTCAAAGTATCTTTTGGATGAACTAACTCATACACATACATGCTCATGCACACACACACGCATATACTGGATAATATATTTTTATACTTCCTTTGACAATATCATAGTTCTTCCTTTAAAGCCAGATAAATAGATATAGATGATAGATAGATAGATAGATAGATAGATAGATAGATAGATAGATAGATAGATAGATAGATAGATCGATCTTACTTAAGGCTCCTGTGATTGAATTTTCAGGTTTTGTAAAGTATCAAACCATTTTGCAATCTGCTCAAATAATAACTCTTTTAAAATAGAAAATAGCCCATCGTAAAGTGACAACTAAGCAAAGGAAGAAAATGAATTCAGGTTACATTTATCTTTAATGACCTTGAGCCTCAGAAGCCTTCGGATTGAATACTAAATATAGCTAGACTAATTGACTAGTGAATCTTTTTTAAACCAATCTATGCTTTCCAGAAATTTAAATAAATAACACATTTTGGAATGCAGTTTTCAGTTTACCTTTGTTAATTCTAAGGAATAGTAAGTACAGAATATAATAAAAACATATCATACAATGTTTAAGGTGTTTATCTTTAATTTGAATTACATTTCTCACTTAACCTAGGAAATTTCTTAGCTCATAAATATAAAAACAAACTAATATTAGTAACAGTTTAAGAACTGTAGATTTGAGTAATAATAGACAACTGAACATGGTCAACTTTTCAAGAGGTAAAGAATGCCAGCAACTCAGAAATGAGGTCATGAAGAAATAAATATACACAGTAGTGCATTTTGATTAGACTGTGAATAGGAAATTTCTGAATTATTAATAATCAAAGTAAAAGTATTTTGAATTATACTGTCTAATGCATATTTTATGTCTAACATATTTTTTAAATGATGTGCCTGGAATAATTAAAAAGATAGATGGATGAAAGAGATAGATAGGAAAATAGGTAAATATAGAAGATAGATGATAGATAGATATATACATACATATATACATACATACATACATACATACATAAAGAGGCAGTAGTAGGAACATAAGTATTTTACACACATATGAGTATATACATATTATGGTAGCATTATTTATTTCGAAATAAGTACATACAAATAACTAGAAATAAATGAAATATGGTAAGCAATACCTGAAATACTCAAAGAAGAAAATAATAGAAATTCAGGAAAAAGTAATCATTTAAAATGATTTGTATTAAGCTGACTATTTTTGGTAATTATTGTAGTAAGAAAGGGCATCTGAAAAAACTGACAAGTCTTTTATTTTAGGTGTGCATGTGTGTATGTCTGCATGCATGTGTATGAATGTGTGCTTGTGTTAACATGTACACATACTAAGTTGTGTCAGAAGATGAATTTTTTTGACATTTTCATATTCTTGGTGGAGTAGTATTTGGTTGAGAAAAGCTTTACACTCCCCCTGTACAACCTGGACTCACTACCTGGATCTGCAACTCAGTAGCTCTGGAAACATTGACATAATGTTGGCTCTGAGAAACAATTTAGTTGACAAATTAGTTAGTGGAACAAGAGATGAGATTACTACTTGTTCTTGAAAGTAGCTTTAATATCCATTTGTCATCCTTTTGAACACAGTCATTGCTAAAAATAATGTGGAGAAATTTTATAGGTAACATAAATAACAAAAGCAAGGAAATTATGTCTGAAAAGAATTATGGATATTTTACTTCTTTAATAAATATTGAGTTTCATTATTTAGCAGCCACTAGGCTAAGACTGGGCATGAGATGAAGAATAAAATAAATGGCGTCTTTAGCCTTAGAGCACTTATATTGTAATGGACTTTAAATTTGAATTGATGAATAGCTGCATCATGGTCGCTGTGAATGCCAAGGAATATGAACCTAGTATTGATTCTGAAGTGGCTTTCTCTTTGCCAGATCAGTAAGAAAAGCTACCTCTGGGCATATTTAATTGTTTTGGAAATCCTTCCTGTATTCTTAGTGTCTTTGAAAGATAATTGACAGTTATATATTCATTGATCCTTTTAAAGATTAAACCCTCATTTTTATAAAATCAGACACAATTTTAGTAACATACAAAGGTTTTTATAAAGCTATGTGGGATGCCTCACATCAACAAAAAGTAAATATTAACCTGTATAAAATATTCATGGAAGGTCTTTCTTATTTTTCCACAGGAAAAAAATAGCTTTTTTATTTTTGTTATAAAAATTCATAGTGCATGTTTATGATAAACTTTCAGTATATTTTTATTTTTTAATTAATTTATTTATTTATTATGTGTACAGTATTCTCAGTATTCTCTCTGCATGTATGCCTGCAGGCCAGAAGAGGGCACAAGATCTCATTACAGATGGTTATGATCCACCATGTGGTTGCTGGGAATTGAACTCAGGACCTTTGGAAGAGCAGGCAATGCTCTTAACTGCTGAGCCATATTTTAAAAGAATAAAATGTAGTGTCAATGTAAGCTCTAATCCCCTGAGACAGACATTGCCAGTGTTTTCTGATATTCTTCAGTAATCTCCATACAGACTCATATGCATCCAATTTTATAGGAATGAGACCACAGCAAAAAGAAATATGATCTACACACACACAATAGCTCAACTTTTCATTAAACCAGTGTTCACTGATTGGCTATAGTAAGTAGCTATCTAGACTTTGAGATTTCCTTGTTTCTGTTTCCCCAGAACTAGAATTACAGTCTTCTTGTGATGAAACAGCATCAAGAAACATATCTCTTGCCAGGATAGGGTCCTGGGAATTTAGAAATATTAGTAAAGAATATGACGACACATAAAAAAAAAAACAAAAGAATAATACTGGAAGACCATTTCAGTGATTACTGAAATTGCCCACATTTAATTTTCTGTAGGTCTTATACACAATGCAAATCGGGGTGCGCAGAGAAGGTAACAAAAGACTTTATTAACATGACACAAAAGATAGCTTAAACAGCCAAATGCTTTAACACTGAGAAATCAAACTATTAGCATACTTTTTTTTAGGCAGTATAGCTGTTCTAGACCACATACCCTGAAGGTAACCTCGTAGTTACTAAAGAAGGAGAAAAAGTATGTTTGTGTATCGTGACCATCTGTCAGGATTAAATATAGCTTTCTTAATGTCAAAATAAATCAAGTAATCACATTCAGAGTTACAAAGTGCAACTATGCTTGTCAACCATTTGAGTGACCTCCAACTCTCTGACTCTCAAACAAGGTAAAAATGGACCCACATTTTGGGCCTCCACAATTCCTGTTACTATACCTGGGTTTTTAAGTTGGTACTGGCACTATATTCAGGTACTCATGCTTGATCAGTAAGAACTTTATTCACTGAACCATCTCACAGCCCTCAAATCTTTTTAAACTTGACCTTTACAAGTAAACATATATCTTTCATATGTAAACATGTTAAAATTTACCTTAGAATATATTAGTTTCTGCACAACATAAAGATCATAAGCCTTTGAAGATTCATTGGAAGGATATGCCACCAACCTTGGAGTATAGACTCTTGCTTACTGTCATTTGAAAACATTTCTCTAAGTTAATCTTTTATGAAGCAATTACTTAGGAAAAGTAACAAAGTTTAATTGCTACTACATATTCAGAAATTCAGCTCTTTTTTCTATCTTTTTTTTTTAACAAACCATGTTAACAACATGTCACTAGAGGAACATATGTTAAATACTAAACCCTAATTAGAAGAAATTTGGAATTAAATAAAATTATCTTCCAGGCCTCTCATGTTAGGATAATTTGTCACTCACAAGAATAGAAACTAGAACTGTGACTGCCTTAAGGCCTGTAGAACAGAGAAAAGCCTGGCTCAAGTTTGAAGAATAGTCTCAAAGCTACTGAGTGAGGATGAGGCAGAAAAATCCAGGTAGATACCCCTACAGTCAGAAGGAGGGAATGGTTGTCTCTCATTGGCTGGAGGTCCCCCATATCACACAATGTCACTTAACCTATATAAGATGACACTCACAGTAATAAACTGAGTTCTTGCTTTGACTTGTGTAGCAATGAAGCTGCTTGTATATTTCCCAACAGCTCAGCCCCACTATAATCACACAGAAACCATATTATTTGCCATACTGTTTGGCCAATAGCCTAAGCATATTTCTGACTAACTCATGCCCTAAACTAACCCTTCTCTATTGATCTGTGTATTGCCACATGGCTGTGGCTTACTGGCTAAATTTCCAGTGTCCATCTCTGGCAGGTCTACATGGCTTCCCTCTGACTCTGACTCCTTTCTCCCAGCTTTTCTCTGTCCTACAGACCTCAAGATATGGGCCCTGAGATAATTTTGGCTCAAGTTTTGCAAGTCTAGATCCTTTGACCAGCATCCCATTTCTCCCAAACTCTGTTTCTGGAAGTCACAGTTCAAGTCTCTATTCTTGTGAGTGATAAAATGTTCTAACATGAGAGGCCTGGAAGATAATTTTATCCCCTTTTAAAGTAAAGAAGCATTTATAAACAATATTTGAGAATTTGGGCATAGTTTTCCAGACTACTGCCTACTGATTTGGGGCACTGTTAATCAGGTATTTCATAGTGTCTCCTGTGTGCTAGGCTCATCTCTGTCAGCAGTTGGGCAAAGTAATTTTCGGGGGATGTTCATGGCAACCTTTCAGGGGGTTTTGGTTTATCAAACAATATTAGTCTGGAAGCAATCCACAGGTTCTCATCCTCTGTGGAAACAAAAGAAGAATCTCTTTTCCAAAACAATATATCTTTAGACCCAAATACTGAAGTCAAGATACCTTTTTTATAATATATATGGTGGTTTAGCTTAGCAGCCTGTACAATGAAATATCTCTCTGTACTTAGCTTCTTCACAGTCAAAAATTCAAAGAAAACACAATAATATACATAATCCAGAGACTCTCTTTATGTATTCTATCTTTATGTGGCTTATTTGCTTTTACTCTATTACTCTGTCTCTTTAGAGACTTTGCCTTTTTTTAAACCATATGTTTCTTTTTATGACCTTCTATACTCATTTTCTTTTCTCTCCCAAGCCTACATACATTTATCCAACACTATGATTCATTTAGAGGTCTTTTATGTCTGAATCTGTCTTTATTTTGAATTTATAATTATTTTTGATCAGGACTACTTCTTAAAATGCTAAGCTCTTCTTAAAAACTTAAGCTGCAGCATTACTAGGGTATATCCAGTGCTTCCCACTTGTTCCGCACATTCCAGTATGGTGGAGCTGTTTGCTGCCTCTGAGAGCCATGCTCACAGCCCCATTTTTAGGCACACAGTCTGTCTATGTTGCTATTAAGCAAGCTATAGCAGTCTGCTCACAAAATCCATTTAAATGCTCCATAATTGAACCTCATTAGAGTACACGCTGGCAGCATGGCCCAGAAAGCCAGCATTTCAATTTGGTGTGGCTATTTTCCTGCTACCGCTGAATCAGGAAGACCTATTTTAAAAGGCCCTGCCTCTTCTTGCCCACCCAAGAAAATGCCGTTAAGCTTTCTGAGGTTTTACATGGATTTAGTCCACCACATTGGCATGGCAATTTATAGTAAAGAAGCCACTTGTTTGTTTCCTGATTGCTCAACCCCAAAATAATCACAAAGAAACCATATTATTTGCAATACTGTTTGGCCAATAGCCTAAGTGTATCTCTGGCTAACTCATATCCTAAACTAACCCATCTCTATTAATCTGTGTACCTCCACATGGCTGTGGCTTACCAGCTAAAGTTCCAGCATCCATCTCTCGTGGGTCTACATGGCTTCTCTCTGACTCTGCCTCCTTTCTCCAAGCGTTCAGTTTAGTTTTCCCCACCTAAGTTCAGCCCTTCTATAGGTCCAAAAAAAAAAGCAGTTTTTTTATTCATTAATCAATAAAAGTAACACATAGACAGAAGGACCTCCCACACCAGACTTGTCTCCTTATTGCATCTGATTTCTCTGCATCATGGGGGTCTATGGGTCTGATTTTCCTGCATGGTGTGGCAGTGGAATGGGAAAATAGCACACTCACCTTTTCCTGGGGAATAAGTCTAAGGATGTCTGGCAACTGGTGCCTGATCAGGGTGCTCTGCTGGTCTTAAGACCAAACAGTTGATCAAGGTGAGTGGGACCCCATGATGGAAAATGCAGCTTAACACAAAAATGGCATAGCACTTAAGGCACTGTGATGTATGCTACTCTCCCTGGAACTGACAGACTACAATGTGATCCAGGCACGGGAGGATATAATTACCCTGGCCCCCTGATTACCCACTGGGTATCTTTTCTCATGGGACACATGGAACTGGGTGGAGGAGACTCTGGCCAGGAGAAATGGAAAAACACTTTGATATACCCCCAACATTGGGATTCTATTGAACTAGTAAGCCCTTAAGGCATGTTTTCTCCCCCCCACCATTTCTCTGCCTCCCCCAGTGGTGGGTAAGAAAAAGGTCAGAGACCAGGAGAGGTCTAAAGACTCCAAAAATAGCCAACTAGCTAGATAGGTGAGGGAGAAGGAGACAGGAGAGGAGCAGGAAAAGGTCAAAGATCAAGAGAAGTCTAAAGAATAAAAAAAAAAAAAAAATAAAGTTCTTTCTTCACATAAAAAAAAATAAAACAGGTTAACTGGCTGCTTATTCAGCTTGCAATTTAAAAATAAGTATAAATAAAAGGTTAAGCCTAAGAAGTACTATTAAAAATTAGATTGAAAAGTTTTATACTTAGATTTTAAAAAGCCTTTTCCAGCATGACAGAGAAAGTAAAAAATAAGAGATACATTTGGAAAAAAAAAGAATCCAAAAGTAGCCAATTAACCAAAAGAACAGGAGAAAAGGAGACAGATGAGGACTGGGTGCAATTTACTAAACAGTGGTACCAGGGGGAAGGAATATGGCAGGCGGAGGCAAAGACCAAAAAGAAAGTAGGTATTGTCTGTGATGCCGAGTGGCCACCTCCTTATGCCCCCAGCACCTTGGAAAGGATAAAATGGGAGAGGAGAAGGGGACAAATAAGGGAGCTCCATCCTTGCCAGGAAAAAAAATTAATATAACAACCTCCAGGAGGAACTGCAAAGTTGGGCCTCTCACACAGAGAAACGTGGAGCAGAACCTCCTGGGGATCCAAACCCTACTTATGCTGAGGCCTATAGGGCTAAGGTTTACAGACAACAAGCCTTCCTGGTCAATGTTGCCCCTGACCCTAACTGCTCCCTAGCCTGGTATCCTTGAGAATCTAGGACCTGAAAGAATTGAGGAAGGCAGTGGCTGAGGATGGCCCCAAACCCCTTGGATAATGATCCTGCTTCAGGAGGTAGCCTACTATCCTTGTATCCCCAAGGACTGGTATGATCTAGCTAAGGACACCGTGGGGGGGACCCCAATATGTTAAATGGATGGCTTTCTTTAAGGATGGCTGGTGCACTAAGGAAGAGATCAACAGAACGGCAGACCCCCCAGTTCCCATCACTTATCTAATGTTAACTCCTACGGGGAAAGGCTTTTCCACTGGGGTCCAACAAGTTATGATTGTGGCTCTGTATTGGAACCAAGTTATACAAGCAGGCCTGGAGGCCAAGCTAGAGAAGGGACCCACTGAATCCCCTATAGCTGGCACAATACAAAAACCAGTGAAGCTGCTTCTGGCCTTTATTGCCCTTTTGCAGATGAGCCTTGAGAAGAAATTGCCCCTGGTGGGATTATGTTGTAATAAGAGCGGCGGGGCTGAGTCCCCAGCACCCCAGCCGCTTGGCTAGCTTATGCCCCAAAATAACAACACACAAACTGTATTCATTTAATCACTGCTTGGCCCATTTCTATATAGCCTCTTCTAGGCTAACTCTCGCACCTGGACTAGCCCATTTCTAATCATCTGTGTGTAGCACCCCAAGGTGCGCTTACTGGGAAGATTCTAGCCTACGCCCATCCTGGGTCGGAGCTTCATCGCGTGTGCCTCAGAGAGCAGAGCTCTCGCCTCTGCCTGCAAGAGTGGAGCATCGCGTCTCTCTGAGGCCTCTGCCCCCAGAGGAGAGCTGTCGAGTCTCTGAGCTCACTTCCTCTTCCTCCCAGCGTTCCGCTCTGTTTATTCCACCCACCTATGGTCTAACCTATCAGGGCAAGCAGCTTCTTTATTTAATTAACCAATGACCTTCCTCCATCAGGATTAGAGACCAATTTACTATGTCCCTAGTCTGGGAAGATATGAACCAAGATACAAGGAAGGCTTGTGCTGGCAGGACAGTCCTAAGAAAGGAAGAGATCCTGACCAGCTGGGATCTCATAACTGGGCAGCCTGTTTGAGGGTTTGAGGGAAGGTCTATGTCACAAGAAATGGTCAGTCCCATAACTTGGGTGGAGCTGGATGGAGACAAAGGAAAGTTCAGGCCTCTGATCCTCTTGGGGTTGTTTGCAAACCTTATGGAACAATATTTGTTAGGACAAATGGATGCTGTTATTACCAGGGACCACCTAGCCTTTTATGATGATAAAACTGAGAAAGGTATGTTATGGGAAGGCCATTTGTTCTTTTCCTGGCTGCCCAGACTCATATCGTAAGCACACAGAAACTATTAATTAAATAATTGCTTGGCCAATTACTTAAGTGTATTGCTAGCTAGCTCTTACATCTAGAATTAACCCATCTCCATTATTTTATATTTTACCATGAGGCTCATGGCCTACTAGTAAGGTTCCAGCCTGTCTGTCTCTGGAAAGCATAAAGTTTATTCTGACCTGCAACACAGCTTTGTGTTGTTCTGGTTAAAGTTGGAAAAAGTTCTCTAAAAGGTTTCTGTTGCTGTGAAGAGATACCATAACCATGACAACTCTTATAAATGAAAACATTTACCTGGGGCTGGCTTACAGTTCAGTGGTTTACTCCATCATGATAGGAAACAAAGCAGCATGCATGCAGACATGGTGCTGAAGAGGTAGCTGAGAGTTCTTTATCTGGATTTGCAATTGGCAGGAAGAGACTGACACACTGCCTGGCTTGAGTATCTGAGACCTCAAAGCCTTTGGGAATGGACCTGTGTTCCATTTCCAGTATCTGTATGGTAGCTCACAATCATCTATTGCCCCAGTTTCAAGGGATCCAACAGGCATGCACATGTTGCATATACATGAAAGCAGACAAAACATTCTCATACATAAAGGAAAATTAATGAATCTATTAATATTACTTTTGAAACAAGGACTCATTATATAGCTCTAGTTAGTCTGCAGCTCAATATATGGATCAGGCTAGTCTCAAACTTACATAAGTCAACTTGCTTCTGCTTCCAAGAGCTTTAAAGGTGTGCATCACCATGCCCAGCTAAAGAGCTTGTTGTTATTGTTGCTGTTTTATTTTTAGATAAGATAATGCTATGAACTTTCTCTGTGACCAGCCAATGTTCCTCTCTTAACCTTCCAAGGAGCTGAGATAACAGGCCTGTAACACCAGGCCTGTTTTCAAGGCGTGATTTTAAAACCTCCATCTAAAACATTTGGTTGATTTTAGCAAATTGTGGGTGTAACTTAGCTTATCTTTACTGACAACAAAATTTCTTTTTTGAAAGCATTCTCTGAAGGAAACACAGCTATTAAAAGTAGATTCTTCTGGTAGCAAAATATATGGACAGCTAGGATTTGCTTAGTGCCTGGCAGAGCTTAATTCCCCTTGCAAATTTCCTCTTTCACAAAGCCTACCAAAAGTCTCACACAGTAGGAGCTCATATTTACTGTAGGACATTTTCCCGAGTGATGCGAATATCTTTATCTACAGGAATTTGGATGGAAACAGGAAATATCTCTTAGGCTTACAACTCCATAAACAGTTTAACATTAGATTCTTACTCATTTCTCTGGAATAGAGATGTTAGACAAGGAAATGGCTGAGGGCTTAATTCAGACAAATCTCCAAAAAGAGGAAGGGGAAGGAAAGGCATCTGTTGCTGTGGTAAGGAGTAAGTTCCAAATGGAGAGGGTCTGAGTCCCAGTCTGAGACCTTCCACTACCATATCTTTATGTCAGTGATTTAATCTATAAGGAGATAGTAACAGTATCTGTTTCATCAGTCAGAGTTGAAAGCTAACTGGAATAATGGCATTAGCATAAATCATACATTGCCTGTTTTCAGATGTCTGATAATTACCAGAGCTTATCATATCTTTTCCTAGCCTGAGAAACAGTTTATAGTGTAATTTCTTACTTTTAGTTAAGCATAAAAAGAGGAATATCAAAATCTAAATATCTATCCATATTCTGGCAGACAGCAATTGGTTACTACATTACAATGTCTGTCAATAACCTGAAGAATTTCCATCAATGTTTTTCAGTATCCTTCAGGACAACAGCTGTAAAATGCTGCAATTAACAGACTATCAGAAGGAAATAGGGACTTAGTCCTAGTATACTATTCCTCCCTCCACAACAGGAATTACTGGCTAGAATTTTATGATTTTCACATATACAGTGCTTTAGGATATGCCCTTTTATTTTATAGTCACCAAACCTACTCAGAAAATTAATACAATGTGAAACTGCCAGAGATCAGAATTCTGTCTGGTTTAATAAGATTAGTAGAATGCATTGTCTACCATAGCCTTCTAGCCATGCTTGCTGGACTCTTTCCCTTCCTTCCTCTCCATTCAAACTCATTTGTCCTATCCTGTCACATGACTGAGAGGCTCTACTCCACCATTACACCTTGATTGCTTTGCTCAATTATCACTTTCACGAGGCCAAAGTCATTGGTTGGCACAAGGTTATCTTTTGTGGGAGGGGACATAGGGGGAACAGGGAAGAATCTCTAAGAAACTGCTACAGACAGAAAAGGAGTATCTGTTTCTTTTCTTTACTTTTTCTAATATACTGAAGTTATTTAATAAAGCACAAAATATTTTTAAATCAGTATTTCTGTTTTGCTTATCTATTACTTGACAATGCAAACAAAGCATAAATTTACTTAAATCACAATCAACAGTCAATATTTTATAAGAAAATAAGCTGAAAGTTTAAACTTCTTCAAAAAAAATCTACTTTTTTAAATTAAGACAAAGGTCATGAGAACCTGACATCTTGGCTCATTTGGTCAGACATAAATGTCCTTATAATACTTTGGAAAGTGACTTTTGAATTCCCATTTGCTTAACTGTGTCAGAAGAGTGGCACCAAGAGTTGTGTTGTCTGTGTCACATCCCTACTCCCCAGAGATTGCTCTTCTTTTGAAGCATTTGAAAACTTAAAAATAGATTCCTGAAAAGAAGTTTCATTATCCGATCTTGAGGCCTTTACCAAAGATTAGAAACTGTGAGAGTCTAGTCTTGGAGGCTGCTTATTCCTATGTGTGTACTGAGTTGAGAGTGGAAGTCTCTGTGGACGTGAGAGAAAACATGAGAATGCCAAGGAAGTGAAGGGTGGGGAGACAGACAAAACTGGAGACGTGGAGGGAGCTAAGGAGGGAGGAAGAGAGAGAGAGGAGGGAAGGAGGGAAAAGAGGGAGAGAGTGAGGAGAAGGAAGCGCTCCTTACTAGTCCCCAAAGTCTCAAGACTGTCCTTTCCCTTTCCTGTGCAGATCAACCTGACACCTCTGAAACTCTGGTACATTTGTTTGCCTGTTCAATTATTTTGAGCCAAACTAAAAGATAAGTAGTTTTAGAGAAATCAGTTAAACAATTGACCCACCCCTACATTCCATGAAACTTTTTTATACAGAAAGTACAGCCAACTCAAGGCATCCCCCACTGTCATGGATGTCCCAGTTGTCACTTTGATTGGATATTTCTTTCGAGCAGAGATTTTACATTTGCAGAGAGGAAGATGCTTTCCCAGACACCATCTTCAGCCTATACCAACCTGTGAACATTTTAAATGAAAGGCAGCCCCTATGCTAACAGACAATGGTAACTGCCCCCTGTTACAGGAATAGGAAGACACATCTAAATTCTGATAAATGTAAGATGGCTAGAAATTGAACTGGGGTCTTTCTGTTGTCTTCTGAGCCAGCCAAAATTTATGTGTTTCAGCCAGTTCTGCTTTTCCTGTCACATAGCTGATGCTACATATGGCCGTCTTCCCAAATGTATGAAAATTTCTATCCCCTCAGCTACTCTGGAGCTTTAAATGGGGTAAGAAGTCTATTTGGCAAACCATTTAGTTATGAGTAATAAGGAAACTGTTTTGTCATCAAGCCTGGCCTTTTATTTTTTAATATGATACTATGCATACATACATACATACATACATACATACATACATACATAGTGTGTGTGTATGTGTAAGACATATCATCTAAAGAACAGATTATTTGGAGTACAATATGTCTTATTATATATTCTCACAAACATAGGAGCCATAAAAATATTTTTGAGAGTGCACTGGTCCACATTACATATAAATTCACAATTCTGTGTATTTTCCCTGAGCACTATGTCCATTTGAACACAGACAGCAATAGTAATGATGTCTACATTATTAATAATAGTAATAATTTCCCCATAATCTTCTTCTTAAATAATGGGTTATATATTGTGACATTTTCACATGTGAATATAATAAATTTTGATCACATTTAACCCTGATTGCCCTCTTTTGATCCCTTCCCATTGATCCCCCTTCCTCTTACAAATTGCCATCCCATTTTTTCATTGGTTTGCTTGGTCAAGGCAGTAGTCCTAGTTTAGATATGCATTTCTCACTTCTCTAATGAGCAGCAAAAGCAAGTTAGACTTCAACTTCATTTAAGCACTCTCCCATTTGTCTCCAAAATGAAAAAAAAAATGTAAAGTGTGATTTATCTTGTTCTTTGTAGCTCAAAAATATGCACATACATTTGTCTAAGATTCAAAGTAACATTTTACTTTATGTTTAGGCTGTTGAATTCTTTAAGAAATCTTAAGGAAAATAAATTAATTATGGCAGAAAGCAGTTTGATGGAAAATGACAATTTTCTGAATATGTTTCTTTTTAGGGACTTCAATAGCTGAGAGGTTAATGCAGTTCTCATCTTTTGAATTTCTTATATGAGAGTAAAAAACAAGAAGGGGGAAACCTCTTGAAACAAAGCAAAATTGTGGCATACTTTGGTTTCCATGGAAACTGGAAGAAGAGGTTGGCAAGAAGTCCATGTTACAAAGTAGAATGGAGTCTCTATTAAGGATCTCATATCTTTAAGGTATACTGCATATCCTTAGAGAGGATTTTTCAAGTGTCAGACAGGCTTCCATGTGAAGAATTGAAATGCAGTGGCTCAAAAGAAGGCAGTAAAGGTTGTTCTGTGACTGGAGAGAAACATTGCCCACAGGCTGGCCACAGAGGGCTTTCTGTTGCTAAGAACTCAAAAAGAGTACCTGTAACTAGAAAATGCTGAACTTTTCTAAAGCATTGTATATCAAACAGCAGGTCTGATGGTGAAACCCAAACTGATGGAAGCCCTGCTGTAGAAATAGCGGGGACCTTCTTCTTAATTTCTGAACACGTGACTGCTCTTGCATAATTCAATATTCTATGGGACACTGAAATTATTCAATGAAATAAGAGTCTAACAATGGAAAATGTTTTTCTGTTTTGAATAGATGGGTTTTGTTTCTTTAGAGTAAGCCTTCAGTAAGTGAACAAGAGTCTGGACTACGTGAGTTACTCAGAAAAGTCTTCATTTTGTTTGTTTGTTGTCTAGTACTTTATTAAAACACTGTTGTTTAGGGATTGTCCAAAATGGGGAGCTCTAGAAGGATGTGTGCTGAGTGATAATCAACATATAATGGATCAGAATAAAAGGGAAGGCAGAGTGAGCAGAGACGAAATTCACAGGGCAATTGGACTTCCTGAGGCTTCTGATGAGAAAAAGACAAAGTCACTAAGAGTGGTCACCCGTCACCCCATTGCCAAGAAGATGCCAGGACAATCTCATTCTTTTCTCCAAAACTTCTTCTTACTGTCATATATATCCTTTCAAAATAGACTTAATTTTTTGAACAATTTTAGATTTAGGATGGATAATTTCCATACACTCTGTGATTTACATGGCAACAGAACACATTCTTCCCAGAGCCATATTCTGATTCCCTTCGTTGTAGAGGCATACAAATTTACCTGTTTTAGCTATTTCTGTAGTATGTCATGACTTTCAATTATATTCCCATATGCTAAATTATAATCTTATGGTTTAAATATTGTTAACCGGCTGTTTAGAATGGAAAAAGAGGATTGGTTACATTATCCATCATATGCTGTTCCTCGCCCCAGTCACCAATAAATAAATAAACTCACACATTTGGGGGAGTAGGCAGGAACCAGAGATCTCTGTGGGTTCAGGCATGAGTCTAGGACTGCTGAGGGAATAGGCCTGAGCCAGGACCTCTGTTACACAACAGAAAAAAAATAAAAATAATAATGACATCTTGAATTTTGTCGGAAAATTGATGGATCTAGAAAATATCATTTTGAGTGAGGCAACCCAGACCCAAAAAGACAATTATCATATTTACACACTCATAACTGGTTTTTAAACATAAAGCAAAGAAAACCGAACTACATATCACAATCCCAGAGAACCTAGACAACAATGAGGACCCTAAGAGATATTTACATAGATCATACATATTTACATAAATACATAGATATTTACATACATGAGAAGTAGAAAAAGACAAGATCTCCTGAGTAAATTGGGAGCATGGGGATTTTGGGAGAGGGTTGAAGGGGAGGGGAGAGACAGGGAGGGTAGCAGAGAAAAATGTAGAGCTCAATAAAAATCAATAGAAAACCCACTCATTTATAAAAATACTGTATTCAGTATTAGTGTTACTACAATGCTCAAGATAAAACCCTTGAAATCCATGAGTTACTTAATAATTTTGATTTGTCTTCTAATCTAATTTTTGAACTGAAATAAACCATAAAATGTTTTTGCCAACATGCGTATTGTATGGAACACTGAAATAATGTCTTGAACATAAAGGAAAATGATTAAATGGAAGATAAGAAAACTCCAAGATTTAAAAGATATTCCAGGAAAAGTAAAACAAAAGGAAACTTAAACTGAAATTAACTATTTAAACATCAAAAACACACTAAGAGCATCTGATGGGATTTCTAATATACATAGAAAACTAGTAGACGAGCTGTGTAAATAGAAAAACATGGAGGATGTATGGAGTTGAATATGATGTTATTAAATATGCCAGAAGTGATAACACAGCAGTTTAAGGTGAGTGTGGGTATCGCAAACCCTACATACATGTGAGTGTATATCACAAAACCCACAAGGGCCACCGAAACAATAATACTAAAGATACCACACAGCATGACTGTCAGAGAATCAAGCTGGGAGATTTGTCCCTTCTAGGTAGTTTTCTCTTCTGTTCACAAATTCCTATTTGTACTAGTACCCTGCTGTTTTTAATTTATGGCTGTGAAATATAACCTAAGATTGAGTATGATAATGTCTCCAGTATTATTCTTTCTGTTCAACATTTCCTTGGATATATGAGTCTTTGTGTTTCCATGTAAATTTTATGGTTACTTTTTTATATTTCTATGAAGAATAATATGGTGTTTTTATTGGGATTGCATGGAATCCATACATTCTTTTTGGTTGAATGATTCACAATGTTAATTCTACCAATCCGTATGCATAGGATTTTTTCATCTTCTACTGTCTTTTTCAATTTCTTTCCTTAGAATATTAAGCTTGTACTTATATGCCTTTAATGGTTAGATTTGCTGCAAGGGGTTTTGTTTGCAAGACTATTGTGAAAGGAATTGTTACCTTGATTTCTTTCTTGTGTATTTGTCATTAGTATATAGGAAGGCTACTAACTTTTGTATGTTAACTTTGTTTCCTTCCACTTTAATAATAGTGTTTATTACCATAAGTTTCAGAATACTTAGTGTCTCTTACATATAGAATCATATTGTTTGAAAATAAGAATAGTTGACTTCTTTTTCTATTTGTATTCCCTTTATTTTCTTAACATATATTATTGCTGTATGTAAGACTTTTGAACAGGAGTGGAGACAGTGCCAGTCATATCTTATTCCTGATTTTAATGGAATTGTTTCAAGATTTCCTACATATTGAATAATGTTGGCCATGGCTTTTCTATATATAACCTTTATTATATGATGTTATATTTCATTCAACTGTACCTTCTATCACAAATGAACACTACATTTTTCCCTATTGAGATGATGGTGAGATTTGAACCATCACTTTTTCTTTAGGTAAATCCAGGCTGATCATGGTTAATGATTTTTTTGATATGTTCCTATATTTGGGCTGTTAAGTAATTTTTGAGAATTTTGCATCTATGCTAACTAGGGATATTGATCAGTTTTCTCATTGTGTCTTTAACTGGTTTAGGTATTGCAATAACATTTGCTTCATATTTCTCTATTTGGGTACAAAAGACATTCACAGAATACCAATCTTGTCATATTCTCTCTCATATATAGAATATAGCCAATAATAAAATATGTAAATAACTGTACAAATAAGTAAAATATAAGAAAAAGAAAACAGAACAAGAAAGACTGAAAACATGGGAATGAAGAAAGACTGAATGCAAGTAATGAACATAAGCTATGAAATGTCATATAAAGGTAAATTTTTCTAGCTCAGATTTTGTCATGGATTTTAGTTTTAGTTTTTGTTGGTAGGTAAATATGCACATTATATGTATATGTCTGCATGTACGCAGTATGCACACATACATATATATTTGAGAAAAAGCATTATTTTTCTTACTGTTCCATTACTAATACCTTTCTGTACTGTCTAGTGGGAACTCTCATTCTATTTCGTCAGTGGAAGTTACCCTAGCTCATGAAAAAGTCAATAAATTTGTAACATAATTGATTACTACATTGAAGGCCAATGCAGGAAAAAACTTAGCTAACTCACAGTTTGCAGTTTATGTTACTAGCAGCCTTATAGCTAGAACACTAGCATAAAAACAAAGTAGAAGGCCTCACTCAGAAGAAGTCATCCTCATTCATTCAATTTCTCTGTCTGTTCCATTGATTGTAGATGAGAATTTGTAGTAAAATGGTATAGCCATGACATCAAATTTCTGGATAACTTGAGATAGATAACTTAAAATACAACTTTATTTCCTATCACAACCTCAGATTCAGCAAATAAAAGTAAATTCATCATAGTGTTGGGATCACAAGTGTGACCAAACACTCTCTGGACTAAAAATTCAACAAGTTGACAAGATGGCAGAAGTGGTGATGAAAACTGTTGGAAGCTGTGAATCCCCAGATCCTGAAATTCTTGTAAGCAACTTGTTTTCATCTGATCTGAACAGCCTTCACCTGCTCTAAGCATGAGATCATCAGGAGTTCCTCATATCAGTGGAGTGGTTTCTGGTGGGTTTGCCTGGGGCGTGGCTATCATTTGAGGATCTCTCTATAAGCAGCTCTGGTATACAATAAAGGGGGCATTCCTGTTTCAAGGATTTTGGCATCAAGGATGACCTGTGTCTCCTGTCTGTGAGTCTTTGTGTGTTTCAATCTCCAGCCCCTTGCCTGGTGCACTTTATGGTAGCACATAGAGCATAGACAAACATGGTGCACTACAGAAAACAACACTGTATGTGTTTCTAGCTAATTCTGTAGAAGTTTCTGCATAAACACAGAAAAGAGTAAACCAATTTCACCAAAGGTTTCAAGATTAGAAATTCAAAGTATCCTAAGTTGTTTCCCACAGATAAATTTATGGCATCTGTGTGGCTGCATTTCTCGGGAGTCTTTGCCTGCTAGTACAAGTTACCTGTATTCCTTGGCTGGTGGTCTCTTCCTTCCTTAACACCAACAGCACAATTATCTTAAGATCTCATTGTAACATGAAGGGCCTGCTCGTTGGGGTTTCTGTCCCATCTGGTACCCCACAGCCGGCAAGCCCCAAAGAAAATCACACAGAGATCTCTATAAGTTATAAAGCTGATTTGTCCATTAGGTCAGGCTACTTATTAGCTCTTGTAGCTTATATTAACCCATTATTCTGATCTATTTTTGCCATTTGGCTTGGTACCTTTTTCAGCTGGCAGGTTACCTCCTGCTTCCTTGGTGGTCTGCACAAGACTGGGAGAAATCAGCTTCCTTCTTCCCAGAATTCTCCTGTTCTCATTGCATCACCTCTACTTCCTGTCTGGTTTTCCTGCCTATACTTCCTTCCTGGCCAATCAGTGTTTATTTAAAACATGATTGAAAGAATACAGACAGCTATTGTCTGCAAGGTCCTTAGCTCAGGAACAGTTCCCTGATCCTGCACTAGGGCCATCCACCCAGAAGGGTGAGTGTCTGCCTCCCAGGCAGGCCTAAAGGTCCCTGCAAGGGAGTGTGGGCACCTTCAGCTTGTGTTGGAGGTCTGATGTGTTCTACTCAACCCCACCCTGGCCCCACATTCGCCCTTTAGTCTGCGGTGCCCTTGGGATACCAGGCATCCCTGTTTCAGTGCTGAGGAGTTCCATCTGGATGGGTGAGTGTGTGCTATCCTGGGTTGGCCTGTTCTGGAGGACAGCATAGCCCCCCCCTAGCTCCTGCTGCAGGGATGTCTTTGTTACACATGACCCTGCCTCCCCCAAGCCTGCCCTAATGTCTGCAAGGTTTTTGGCTCAGGAATAGTTTCCTGCTCCTTCACTAAGTCTACCCACCCAGAGGGGTGAGTGTCTGCCTCCCAGGCAGGCCTGAAGACCCCCACAAGGGAGCGTGGAAACCTTCAGCTTGTGCTGCAGGGTGGCTGTGTTCTACTCAACCTACATTCACCCTTTTGTCCATGGTACCCTTGGGATACCAGGCATCCCTGTTTCAGTGCTGAGGAGTTCCATAGAGGTTAAAATAATGTCATGTAAAAATGGAAAATACATAGAGAATCTTGATCCTGTATGCTATTATTCTCTCTTTAAATTGTTTTGATGCTGAGTAAGGAGCAACAGCTGCTAAAAGATATTTGCTTATAAATGTTGTAGAATTAATCCAAGATAGGTATTTTGAAAATACCTTGACTTCAAAATTGAAAACAAAAGGTATGTTACTTTAGAGAAGAGATTTTGCTTTGTTTCCACAGAAAATGAGAGGCTGTGTTAAGAAAAATCTAGTTTGATAAGGAAAGACCACCTGAGAAATCTCCGGCAGGAATAGATGGCCCACATGTCTGAGTTCTTCATCCAGAACAGGTTCAAGACTGCTGCCTGAGATGATCAAGACACACAGAATAATTCAATCAAGACTTGATAATAACTCTAAATTTTCTTTAGGTCCCCATAAGATTCTCAGCACCCAGCTGGAATCTACAACCAGCTGGAAGTAGCCTGGAATACTACACCCACATTCC
>NC_022009.1:54361061-54372222 GCF_000317375.1 Microtus ochrogaster | reverse complement strand
GTCCTGCACAGTAATAATACTAATGTGTCACAACAACAACTATGATGGCAGGAGAACTCCAAGGGTGCAATAGTAACAAGCCTACCTTCAGTTAACAAATAGTTCTAAAACTGAATTTAAGACTTTCTCAAAAGGAGGAAAGTCATACTTGGTAATAAAAAACCAGGGTTAATAAAGTCATGGATCTTGAAGAAGAACCTACAATCAGCACTTTACTAAAACAGCATAATCCCTTAACTACATTTTAAATATACAGTGGCATATTATTTTTATTTTAATAAATAAATCTTGCCTGAAAACCAGAGGCAATGCTGAAGACCCTAGAGGTCAGGTAACAATGACACACACCTTTAATCCTAGGATTTGGGAGACAGAGTCAAATGGATCTTTGTGAGTGCAAGGTCACCCTGAGCTTCACAAGACAATGCAGAAATAAATCTAAGTGGTGTTGTCTCACACCTTTAATCCCAGTACTAGGGAGTCACACACCTTTAATCCCAACATTAGAAGAAATATAAGAGAGGTTTAGACTGCTTACTTTGATATCAAGCAGCCTTGGTAGAGGTAAGACTTCTCTAGTGGCTTGTCTGCCTTGCTTTTCTGGTTTTCACTGTAAACCTCAATTTCTGTTTTTGGGGTTTTATTATTTGTACTACATAAATATTTGTAATTACAACCATAGATAAGTATAGCCCTCAGCCCTCATCAAGGAAACTACTTTTGTAACATGTACATGCTATTGTAGAAAGCTATAACCAATCATAATACAAAGTGACGTAGCCCAGTCCAAAAAAATACATCTGCAATATAATTCCCATACCTAAGGCCCTAGTAACATTGCAAAAGAACAGGGTGAAAGATTGTAATGCAGGAAGGAACAGGGAATTTTCTGTAAGACTGTATCTCCCAGAACTACCTAAAGCTACATTCATAAGATCTTACCAACATAACTGTCCAACATAAATTAAACAAAGAAAATAACAATAAGTATGCCAAAATGTACAGAGAAAAAAACCTAGAAGACACCTTATACAAAGAACTACGAACAACTATGGAATTCTGAAAGCTGGAGAAATCATCTTTTCCAAGGAGAAACATACTAATTGGTTGTGGACATCCATAAAACCACACATATAAGTAACATTTCAACTGAACAGGTTATACTTACATATTTAGAAATATATGTGCATGTGTGTTTATATGTGTTCATACATACATTTATGTAACATAATTAATGATAAAAGAGACCATGAATTAGAAAGGAGCAAGCAAGATTATATTTGAGGGTTTGCAGAGAGGGAAAAAAGAGAAAAATGATGTAAAAATATTAGAATGTAAAAAAATGAAAAGAAATCATTAAAAATATGAAAAACACTAAAGATTTGAAGAATTACCAAGAAGATATTCCAGAAATAAGTGTACAACAATCAAAATAAAGATAGTAATTAAAATACTTGACTATAAACTGAACCAAAAGGAAGAGAATTATTTATTTTGTTATGCTGAGTATTGAATGTAGAGACTCACACATAGTAGTCAAGTACTCTGCCACTGAACTGTATGACTACCACATTTATCCTTATTGTTTTATAAAAAATTATACAATATATTCTTATCATTCTTTCCATTTCTGCAAATCTTCCCAGATACTCCCCCATATCCTTATGTCCATCTTATTTCTTTCTCTGTCTGTCTGTCTCTTTCCTCTCTCTTTTTTAGAAAGCAAACAAATAAAATAAAACCCACAGGAACAGATACACATAAACACTCATACACATTCACACATACCCCACAAAACATAGCAAACCATAATATACAGGCAAAAGATCAGGACAAAAATTTCCAACACAGAAATTTGAAACAAAATGTCTACAAAATTTTCAAATTCATTTTGTGTTGGCCATCTAGTGCTGGGCATTGAACCTTTCTTACATAGGATACTATATCCAGTGAGACTCCACTATAGAGAAAACTAATTTTTCTTTTGCAAGCAAATATCACATTGTAAATAACTTCATGGTTGGGTTTGGAATTGATGTTTCACTCTTGGCACTGAGACACCATCTGACTTATTCAGATCCTGTTCATGCTGCCACATCTCTGAACATATGTGCATTAGTCCTGTTGTGTCTAGAAGGAATTATTTTCACAAAATTATCCTTAATTTCTGGGTCTTACAGTATTACTTCCTCCACTTCTGCATAGCTCCCTGAGACCTAATGGAGTTCTGATGACCATATATCATTTAGGACTCCAAAATCTCTTATTATCTACACGTCGCATCTCTGTGCTAGTTTCCATCTACTGCAAGAGAAATCTTACTTGGTGATAACTAAGTAAGACATTATATAAGTATAAGATACTGCACAGTTATCCTGACAGGTCCCACTACGGGTGGGGTACCATTCAGGAAACAGAATATGCCATGCAAAGAGAACTTGGAGAGCATGGATTTTTATTGAGGAAAAGGGTATTGGGAGTGTAGGGGGAGGAAGGGAGAGATACAGAGACAGAGAGAGCGTTCAAAGAGGCCTCTTGTTGGTCCCCAACTGCTCAGCCCCAAATAACCACACAGAAACTTTATTAATTAAATTGCTACTTAGCCCATTAGCTCTAACTTCTTATTGGTTAGCTCTTTCATATTAATTTAACACATTTCTATTAATTTGTGCATTGCCAAGTGGCTATGGCTTACTGGGAAAAGTTTCAGCATCTGTCTCTGCTGGGGGCTACATGGCTTCTCTCTAACTCTGCCCTTCTTTCTTTCCACATTCAGTTTAGTTTATCCCACCTACCTAAGTTCTGCATTATCAATAGGCCAAGGCAGTTTCTTTATTCACCAACAGTATTCACAACATATAGAGGGGAATCCCATATCACCTCCCCTTTTCTGTTTAAATAAAACTAAAAGCTTTATCTTTAACATAGTAAAATTACATATAACAAAACAGGTATCAAGCAACAATTACAATATTTATATCAACTTTATCTTTCATCATAACTAGGGAAACTATAATTATAACTATTTTTTCAAATCCATCAAAGACTCCAGAAAGATATAATATTATCCTTGTTAACAGAAGCACATTGTAAGCAACTTCCAAAACTCTAGAATTGACAGAGACTTCTTGCTGCCTAGACAGTCACTCAAAGTTCTTCTGTATTGTTGGGGCATCCATATTCAGCCTACAGGACCATAGTACCCAGCAGACTTTTCCATGAAGCAGGAAATTTCAAAATACATTTCTGCCTATATTGGCAGTTTGTCAGTCACTTTCTTCTGTGTCCTACAGAGTATCTAGCAGACTCTTTCATGAAGCAGGAACACTGAAGGATCATCTCACCTTTAGGCAACTACAGCAGTCATTTCTCCGTGGCTCCTGCATGTACAGTTCACATAGCATACCATCGAGCAGTCCAGACAGGAGCAGTTTGTTGCCCAAATGGCTAACAAACTCCATAAGCAACCTCTTCAATGCCCAACTTCCTCATGAAATAATTGGTGCTGTCAGGAGCAGATGTGTCATTGTCATAAAAAGTTCTAAGTTCTTAAACATTTTAAATGCCATATTCTGTAGATGTTGAAAGGTTTGAAGAATGGCTATTCATCTGAAATACCTCTCTGTACATCTAGAAAATATAATTAACATGACTACAAGCTTGATTATTATAGATGATTATCTATTAACCTATATTTCTTAATTATACATTACATTTTGAAATGAGCTGCACAAACACAATACCTTAATCAAGACTTGCCAAAACTGCTTCTTGCTGATTTGTGGGCATTAAAATCTTGGAAAACCTGAGAAATCTGGGATGTTGGCCACATCCTGGGGTAGTTGGTTGCTTCACTGTTGTCCAGGCTGTGGAACTTTCTAATGTCTATTGGACCTGGAGAGGTGTTGGCATAGCAAAGAACAAGGTTAAGTTTAGGAAGAAAAATTTTCTTTAGGTTCTAGTGATTGAAAAGGAGGGTGTCAGGACCAGGGAAAGGTGAGAAGAATTGGGCTCTTAGATCCTGGTAATTGAAGGAATGATTCATCTGATCTGTTTAAGGTGAAGTTTCCAGTTCAACTCCCTGGAACTGACAAGAATTCTTTGAGTTTGTGAAAATACAAGTTTAAGACATATATATTGCATAAATGGCAGTATATTTATGCCAGAAATGACTGTGACAGGTATTTTTGTATAATGAAAAGTAATTTTTAGGTAGGAAATGACCAAAGAGAATTTAAACTTTTGATCTTTCAATATAGTAGTAGTAATACTCTGCCAGATCTAGATTAAAAGCTTATCAGAATTTTATTGATTAATGTTAAGACCATGAACAGCAACATAATGAGAGAGAAATCTGGTAATTTGCATTTGTATGCCATAAAACACTTTATATTATAAAACATTTTATCCTCAAACCTCTATAACTTGTAGGTACACACCTTAAAAACTTGCATTTGTAAACCTTAAAACAACTTTTATTTATACATGGTAAAAATTTATGTTGAAATCTGTTTTGTGAAGTTGTTCCTTTTAAACAGGCAAACCTCTCAGCCATCAAGATGCATCATAGTTCTTAAGGAGGATAAAATTTTACCTCACTTATTGATTTAAAAATGACAGAGAACTTACTTGATCAACTACAAAGGCAGCCACTCCCCAGAGTCCTTCGTGGTCATTGAGGGCAGAGACGTTGGTGTAGCATTTGCCTTCTGCTGTTAGCAGAGGGCCTGGCAGACTTCAGAAGTTCTTGTGGATTAGGAGTCTGTAAAAAGACAAGCCTACATTGCCCTGGACAACCAGGTAGTCATTTCCAGTTTCCCATTTTCCAGTGTCTGAAGATCTTCACCAGTTTAGGTGAAAGGTAGTTTGCCAACTGGTTAGTGCTTTCAATTGATGAAGCAAGTTAGGAATAGATGTTTTTCTGTGCCCATTTATCTTCTTTGGTGGATAAATAGGGGTTGCTTCCGGGAGCCAACCTGTCTCTCTGTTATAAAAAGCCTTTTACTAATTAAATATTTAAATGCCATATTCCCTACATCTCTGAGCATTTGAGGGCTGTAAATTGGGTATATATGTGTAATGGCTATAGTATAGGATATGCCAGGAGAGCTGGATTCAAGCTGAGAGGTTATGGAGGAATGCTTTATCCAGAGTCCTTCAGCTTGGTTGTACTAGTTTTATGTTAGCAGGTGAGATTTATACTTGTGAAGGACAAAGAAGCATAAAAAAATTTACAACAGAAGCTTAACCTGACTGGTATGGGAAATCCTTCTATATATGTGTTGCTTTTATCAGTTAATGAATAAAGGATCGTTTTTGCCCAGCCGCTCAGAAGAGTAGATCAAGGTGGGGAAAACTAAACTGAATTCTGGGAGAAAGAAGGTGGAGTCAGAGAGAAGCCATGTAGCCCCACGAGAGACAGACACTGGATCGAACTTTATCCAGAAGGCATAGTCATGTGGCAATGCATGGATTAATAGAAATGGATTAAATTAAGATAAAGGAGCTAGGCAATAAAAAGTTAGAACTAATAGATCAACAGTGATTCAATTAATACAGTTTCTGTGTGGTTATTTCAGGACTGGGCAGCCAGGAACAAACAAGTGGGCTCCTATAACACCTGACAATAGTAAAGAACAACGTACAGGAAATCTCTAGGTTAGCTTTTGTTAATCTGAAATATGAAGGCATAAGTCATAAATAATCCCACACCAGTTTGGAATTATGATTAATAGAATGGTTATTTATTTAAAGGGAAAAAACTTACAGATCACTGCCCCAGACAATAGCCCTCTGTGCCACCAGGAAAGGAGTCCAGTAACTGGAAGTGGAGCTGGAAGGAAGAGAGTGAGCGGAGGGCTGCTGCTGCTTTTTTAAAGAGAGTGGGACCATGCTCCAGTGGGCTGGTATCTCAGCAGCTGTTGGCTGCCCGCAGCACCTTCCCCTTTTGTTTAAGTAAGAGAGTTCTAAACCTACTATGAAATTCTATACAATAAGAACAAATATACTATTCTAACTAACTTAAGACTTGTATCATAAATAGCTTGGCCAAGTCATGAGAGGAAAGTAACTACATTTATATAGTCTTCAACCCCATCAAAGATGTGAGAAGGGAAATAATGTTACCTGAGTAATTAGGAAGTGCAATCAAACAACTTCCAAAACATGCAACAAATCACAGAGACAACTAGCTAACTGGGCAATCACCCAAAATCATGTTTGCAGCTTTGAAACAACCAACTTTGGCTAAGGTCTAGAATAACTGACAGATTATTTTTAACAGGCAAGAAATTTTTCAAAACCGTCTTACCCTGTCTTGGCAAGATTTGACAGTTCTGCTTATCCATTTTTGGATACTATGTATTTTGTCAGTAGATGAGGTATGGGCAGTTCCTTGCCCAGAGGCCAGTTTTGCCAAGAAGAGAAGCTCCAAGTGGAGTGTCTTTGGTGCTCAACAATCCAATGTTTGGTTTTAGAATCCCTTCTTCCCCCTGCTCAGCTGCCTGCCACCAGGTTGGCTTGGTACGAGACCTCCCTCAGCAGTGGCCTGTGCCCAGCTAACTCAGTTGGTAGAGCATGAGACTCTTAATCTCAGCGTCATGGGTTCATGCCCCACATTGGGCACCAGATGAAGGTGTAAGTCACAAACAATCCCACACCAGTTTGTAATTATGATTAATAGAATGGTTATTTATTTAAAGGGAAAAAACTTACAGATCACTGCCCCAGACAATAGCCCTCTGCATGATCAGGAAAGAAGTCTAGTAGCCAGAAACGGAGCCAGAAGTAAGAGAGTAAGAGGAGGACGGCCACTGCTTTTTTGAAGAGATAGAGACCATGCCCCAGTGGGCTGCTTTCTCAGTGGCTATTGGCTAAAGGAGTGGAAGGAACTCCCGCAGCAGAAATAGATCTTTATATTAAATTTTTATCATTACATGGATTATATTTTAAAGCAGAGTAGAATCACAAATAAAGAATGTTATAACAAATTTAACCATATATTCATTATTATTTAAAATTACATACTAATTTAAAATATTTGAGACTTATTGCTTCCTTAGTCGAGAAGAAGATGTAATGAACAGAGCTCATTAGGACTTCTTAAAACACATACTAATTGTATTAAACAAACACAGTGATTCAAATTGTTAGAAATAGTAATGAAATCTTTTTTTTAAAATATTTATTTATTTATTATGTATACAATATTCTTTCTGTGTGTATGTCTGCAGGCCAGAAGAGGGCACCAGACCTCATTATAGATGGTTGTGAGCCACCATGTGGTTGCTGGGAATTGAACTCAGGACCTTTGGAAGAGCAGGCAATGCTCTTAACCACTGAGCCATCTTAACAATATAGTCACCTAAACAAGAACCACACAAGGACAATAGAATTTGGCATGCCAACATAAATGGGTGTATTCTTATGTTGTCCCATTTGCAGGTGAAGAGCTACAGACAATCTATGATTCCCTAGGAAGAGAGAATCAGTATTTTCTATGGAGGGACTCCCATGATAGGTTATCTAATCCCAAGGTATCACCCCTAACACATGAATGTAAGAACAACACTAAACAGACTCAGCAGGTTACATTTATATGTCTGTGCACAAGAAGAGCTGAGGATGGAGAATGTGAGATGGAAATGATGTAAAAATATATAAATATACATATATATATGAATTTCTTAATAGTAGTAATAAATCAAATATACAAATATGCTGTAACACAATGGTTTTGGGCCCTGTAAAGATTTGTCACTTGTATTGTATTAATAAAATTCTGATTGGCTAGTAGCCAGGCAGGAAGTATACGTGGGGCAACCAGGCAAGAAGTATAGGCAGGGCAACCAGAACAGGAGAATCCTGAGAAGAGAGGAAAGGCTCAGTCTGCTGTCAACACCCAGACACAGAGGAAGCAAGATGAAAATGCCTCACTGATAAATGGTACCAAGCCATGAGGTTAACACAGATTAGAATTATGGGACAATTTAAGATGTAAGAATTAGGTAATCAGAATGCCTGAGCTAGTTGGCCAACCAGTTTATAATTAATGTGGACCTCTGTGTGATGTTTCTGGCCATGAATAGCTGCAGGACCAGGAGGAACAGAAACTTCTGTCAACTCAAATAAGACTATACTTTCCCAAGAGAATTTAATTAATCCAAATAAATATTTGTAGTATTAAATTAAAACTTATCACATCTATTGCAACATATTATTTAAATGTCAGTAGAAAATGTAAAGAATAAAACAAAACTCATGAAAGAAAAATTAGTAAAACAAAAAATAATTTTCAGGATATAAATGAATAGCAAAGTCAAAAATTGATCCTAGAATGACTGATGAACTTGGCAAAACTACAGAATAGGAAATATAAAGAATAAAAAGAGGACACTACAAGTAAGCCATAAGATGGAGTACATATTAAATACATGAAAATGGTTTTCAGTATAAACAATTGCATATTTATATCCCCTGAAAAAATATGTACCCAAACAGTTCTACTATCATTGAAGGAAAAGAATGAGTGGATAAACATTTCATACTAAAAATTCCAAGAATGCATGATCTCCCTGACCAGAAAAACATAAACAGAAAAACACATCCGTTCTATACAAACCCTTTCAAAAGACACAACAATACATTTTTTATCTTATGGTGATCATACCTTTGATATTTACAAAGTATAGTTAAGAAAAATAAATTAAAGTTCTTTATTTTGAATACAATTACAAAATTCAGATACCAAGGATTCAATAACACAGAAAAAGAATATAATTAGCTTGATATTAAAATATAAGGTAATGCATTTTGCTGAAGATACAAATTAAAAGAACCAAATTCAATAATCTAGCTCAGAACAAGTAAAGAAGATTCAGTAACATACACCATCACTCATGACAACAACTCTTAGGAAACTAGAGGAGAAAGGGAAATTGCCTTTAGCTGATAAGGCATATTTGCAAAGTAATTTAGAGCATATCTGAAGCTTGTTGAAACATATGTGGAATTGTGCCCCCATCACCTACTGTTTACTGAACTAGATGAAGCAAATAAAAGCTATAACCAATGTAAGCATTAGAAATCAAGACTCAGAATTCATTATCTGTGTCTTCCTCAATTGTGCATAAGGAAAATATAAAAGAACAAGTAGGTATACAGTGTCTTGAAAAACAAATAGGTAAATTGCTTTATATAATTTTTAAATTAGTTAACAAACAATTGCCATTAAAGAATAGATGAAAAGTTATATTTTAAAAAGATAGCATTTAAAAATCAAGTCTTAAGAAATTAAAAAAGAATCTCAATAGCAAAATTATAAAACTTTCATAAAAAATTTAAAGTCTAAATAAATGAAAAATAGGTAGGTTTGTGAACTGGAAAACTCATTATCATGTTTGTTTTTGTTAAATTTTTAATGACAGCACTGCTTAGCCTCAGGCCTACTTTCTAACTAATTTCTATTAATCTGTGTATCGTCATGTGGTTGTGACCTTCCAGTAAGTTTTGATCCGGCATCAGTCTCCTGTAGTAGCTACAATGGCATCTCCCTGACTCTCTACATCTCTGTTTGGATTGTCTGCCTGTCTTTTCTCTGTTAAGTTATTGACCATGAACAGCTTCTTTATTAGTCACTGGCAATAAAACATAATCACAGCATATAGAAGGCAATCCCACAACACCTCAAGTTTTCTGTCTAATTAAAAACGAAGGTTTTAAATTTAATATAGCAAGATTACACACAACAAAATAGTTATCAAACAAGAATTATAGTTACAATATTTAGTCCATTCATATGTACAAATTAAGGAAAATATTCTATCATCTATTCTATTTTATTTTTATGAGAAAACGCATTATTGCAAAGCAGCAGAGCTCCTAGGTTTGACTTACATTCTTTATCCCTTTCAAAATTTTATTATAGGTCTTTATGGAAGTTCACAAACCAAATATGAAAGCATTTCAAAATGCAAAATATCAATTTTATGTATCATTTTGTCTTTAAAAAGAAGACAGCCTATGGTCTTATCTGCCACTGAAGGCCATGTTAGGATTTATGGCCCTGTGGCAGCAGGGGTCCATGTTGATGTCTCTGGCTCTTGTTACCCCTGAAGACTATGCAGATGTCAGAGATATGAGTTGTTGTCTGCAACCATGCTGATATCCTTGGGCCATGTTGCCACCAAGAGGCATGTTTATTTGTGTGGCCTGCCCGGCCACTTGAGGCTATGTTGATGTCAATAGTCCATGGTGCAATGAAGGGCCATGTTATTGTCTGTGATCCTGTTGCCAGCTGACATGTATTAATGTCCATGACTCCTGTTACCGCCAAAGGCCAAGTAGTTTTCTGAGGTCTGTGCTTCAGCCTGAAGCCATGTTGATGTCTGTGAACCACATTGTCATGGGAGGCCATTTTGATGGCTATGGCCTATACTACTGCCAAAGACCATGATGGTACCTTCCATCTATGCTCCATCCAAGGGCCATCTTGCTATCCTTGGACTGTCCTGCTGCTGGAGGCCATACTGAGGTCCAAAGTCTGTCCATGAATTCCATTGTCTGTGCTCCCAGTGCAGTTACATTGATGTCCTTAGTCTCGGTTGCTACCAAGGTGCATACTGATGTTCATGGCCTATGCTTCCAACAGAGATTGTGTTGGTATTTATGGCCTGTGTTGTCACTATAGACCATGTGGCATGTTCTAACACTAGAGACCCTTTCTCTTGTACCCATACTCCACCTCACACCCCCTGCAAAAAAAGAAATAAAAAAAAGAAACAGCTTCAACAGGAAGTCATTGAAGAGAATGCTTAAGAACTGTGATAAGGATCCTGAAGTGAAGCTCTCCACTGAAAAGACAAGAATAAGAATAAAAAATGTAGATTTCAAAATAGAAATGCAAACATAAAGAAATATAAAGCTGTAAGCCTAGGGGAATGAAAATAGACTATCAGCAGGCTTCTTAGTAGCCTAAGGATTAATTGTTAACAATGGGTTACTCTACCCATAGCTGTATTTACAAAGCCAAAGCTTCTCTCTGCAAACTGAGAGCTAGCCTACAGATATGAGCTGAGTCAACTTTTAGTAAATAGATAACCTCTGGTTACCTATTTGAAACCTTTGGGTTATACATTATCCATGCTATGTGAAACTGACAGCA
>NC_022009.1:54334372-54334908 GCF_000317375.1 Microtus ochrogaster | reverse complement strand
AGACAGAGACAGAGACAGAGACAGAGAAAAAAAGACAGACAGACTGAGGAAGAAAATACTTCATTAAATAATAATTGAAAGCTATGAAAATAAATCTCAATGTTACTGCTGCATGTAGAAAAAATACCAAGGAAAATTATACTGTTTTCTTGAACATGAAATTTAACTTAAATGCTGGAAAAAATATGGGAAAAAGGGAACCCTCATCACATTGTTAGTGAGATTGCAAACTGGTCCAGACACCCTTGAAATCAGTGTGGAGAATTCTCAAAAAATAAAATTGAATTTACCATAAGACCCAGCTATACCACATCTGACCATATACCCAAAGGATTTGACATCATATTTCAATGATTATTGTCCATCCATGCTCACTCTTTCTCTATTTAAAATATCTAGGAAATGGAAATAACCTAAATGTCTTTCATTTGATGAAATGATTGTTGATTGCCTTGACGGGTTACCTCGTCTAGGGTTAGGAACCCGTCTGGCAGTTCAGTTATTCCAGGGTCCCGGAGAGGCGCTATCTGTAAGAT
>NC_022009.1:54322056-54334234 GCF_000317375.1 Microtus ochrogaster | reverse complement strand
TCCGTGTTGGTCACGTAGGCAGGAGGTTATCTTCGGTCAGGTCACTGTAGGCCAAGAGGTCACGAGTTGCCACACCTAGTTCCCTATGTAGTTTAGGTCAAGAAGTCACAAATTGACACACCTAGTTCTCTAGATAGTTTGGAATGTGGGGTAGGTTCCGCTAACAGATATCTCTCTATCAGCCAATTTGGGTGTAGGGTAGGCTCTGTCAATAGAACTATTCCTAACACAATTATGGGGTTCTCTGCAGACTCCCCAGAGTGATGGTTACTGCAATGATTTTAGGAGAAAATTGGCTCCTAACAAATGATAATGAATATGGGGTACATATACACAACAGAAAAAAATAAATACATGAAATGTGCAGGTAGATGGATGGAAGTAGAAAAGATCATCATAAAGCACCCAGATATAAGAAGACAAACGCTGCATGTCCTCCCTCAACAGTTGTTTTAGCTCCAAATTTTCAGATGTGTACATATATAACCTGTAAGAACCATAGAAACCAGGAAAGGAACCATGGAGTGGAGGATGAAGAGAAAGAAAGTGGCATATATAGGGTATAAGAGATTTCATGGGAAAACTAGGAAAAATGGAAGGGAGCCTTAATTATGGAGGATGAGGATGATTAACATAGATAAAGGAGGAAAGAAAGTAAAATAACAGTAAGCATGCCCAGAAAGCTCATAAGAAATTGTGTTATATTCTGTCTACTTAAAATTATGTATAATTCATGAAAGTCTCTGTATAAACATGCATTTGTAGCTTAATGAAATTTTCTTGTTCAGATGACCACAGTCTCCCCAACAGCCATAGACTATCTAAACAAAACCTTAACATCAGCAATGATTGTCCAAGAGACTCTCAAAATGTCTATTAATGTCACTCTTTTTTGTCTCTCAGAGGTCTAAAGCAAGTCATTACTGCTACACCATGTACTTCAGAAGCAGGGTCCAGAGTCCCCTGAGCTGGAGCTGACTTGAATGCCTCCTCCATGAGGACTAGCTGTATTAGAAGGCTCCAGGAAAGCTTGCAAAGAAGGGAAGCAACAAACAGTCCAACCCAGATCCGATATCTTTGAACCACAACAATAACCAGAATGGCATGACCACCAAAAGGATGCAATAGTGGTATAAACACCTTGGTGGTAACCAAAAGATTTCTAAGCAGATGTAAAACCAATTAACAATAGGGAAACTATATTTTGTACTGGAAACTTACTATCTGGGGCTAGTGGGTTAATGAATTCATGTATCTTGGAGAAGAACTTCCAATCACCACTTTACTAAACTAGCATAATTCCTAACTACTTTCTAAATATTTATCCTTATACACATAGATAAGTAGAGGTCTCACCTCTCATTCTTAAAATCTCTTTGCAGCAGACAAAAACTATTAAAGAAAACCATAACTCATCAGAATGCAGATAAGAAATGATGTATGGTGCACAATCCCATCAATACAGCTCCTAAAGTCCAGGGATCATAGTGGAAGAGGGGACCGGCAAGCCTGAAAGAGACAGAAGAATAGAAACATTGAGTTGCTGTGAGGTTGTTTCCTAGAAATGACAGGGAAGCTAAATATGTACTTCAAGAATATGCTTAAGCCTATAAACAAAAATCAAATCATCAAGCTCTATTTGTATACTTTTACATGTGTGTGTGTGAAACAGTAATAATTAAAGGGGAAAAAGGCCATCAGTTTGAAGAGTGATAGGGAACACGGGAACAGCTAGAGAAAGGAAAGGGAAGGAAAGAAGTAATGCAACAACGTTTTAATTAAAAAAATATTCTTTAAAAGGAAAACATAATTAGGTAATAAAATTTTTAATTTATGAATACTAAAAACACAGGTATGTATTAATATGACCAATTGATTGATGGCAGGAAAATTTTGTTGTGATTAATATTTAAATATTGCTTTTATAATTTACTTATAATTGGCATCTATATTAATTATGTATATGCATGTATTTCATTCCATGGAAAACTGAATTTCAGGTAATTTAAAGATGTAAATATAAAAGCTAAGTTAGAAATTTTGTTATGATACAAGTGTGCACTCATAAAGAGATTAAAGGCTGATGTCAAGTGACTTTATAGTTTTCCATTGAATTTGGAACTTGATTCAGCTACACTGACTGGCCCCCAAGCTCCAAGGATCTTGTTGTTCTAGGGTGCGCTTATAGATTGCACTGCCCAGCAAACACTTTACTAACTGAATCATTTCCCCAGCTCATGCACCACATTTCTTCAATGGCACAAATACGTCAAAGGGAAAATGAATATATTTGATAATTTAGAAAGGATTTCTATTCTTAAAAATGCTGAGGTAAAAGCAAAGTCATAAAGTAGAAGATATGCAACATATAAGATATTTTGAAGTAAAGTGAAGGTTGATATAAAAAAATGCAAGAAAATCAATTGGAAAAAGCCAGTCTCACAGAAAACAAAATGTGTACCTGAGGAGGTACTTCAAGACAGAAGTAATGCGTAATGCCCCGGGCAGTTTGATTGACGCCACGTGAGACTTTGCTACATAATAATACACCTACTCTCAAAAGCATCCTAATGTGTCTCATAAATAACATGTTCTTTCAGCTGATGTTTCTATTTTTGAAGCCCACCCTTTTACTATAAATTTTGAGATTGCTTGATGTGGGAGTGTCATATATCAATCTCTTGATTTCATTGGTTAAGCAATAAAGAAACTACTTGGCCCTCATAGGTTAAAACATAGGTGGGAGGAGTAAACAGAACAGAATGCTGGGAGGAAGAGTAAGTGAGCTGAGAGGCACCATGCTTCCCTCTCCTGGACAGACTCGACAGCTCTGCTCTCTGGAGCAGAGATGCCATGCTCCCCTCTCCTGGGCAGATGCGATAGCTCTGCTCTCTGAGGCACATGCGATGAAACTCCGACCCAGGATGGACGTAGGCTAGAATCTTCCCGGTAAGTGCACCTAGCAGTGCTACACAGATGATTAGGAATGGGCTAAATTAATATGTGAGAATTAGCCTAGAACAGGCTAGATAGAAATGGGCCAAGCAGTTTTTAAATGAATACAGTTTGTGTGTTGTTATTTCGGGCATAAGCTAGCAGGAGGCCGGGGTGCTGGGGACACAGCCCCACCGCTTGTATTACAACAATTGCTGCCTGATTTGAGATTCTTTTCAGTTACATGAGAGATTCTTGGGTCTGCTGTGCTTCTCCCTCAGTAGGTTTTAGTCTTATCTTCACACACACATAAATTATCATCTATCTCCTCTTTTTTCACTTTCTTATGATTTTGCAACATTAATTTCTTAGATATATTTTAAAAAATAGAATGACTTCAGAATAAGCAATGCTAGGATCAGGGCTTTGCCCAGAGTCTCCCTTGCTGCTCTCTGTTCATTTAAGTTGCCATCTTGAAATGACCCTTAGCGTCTCCTTTACCACAAAAACAGGAGCTGGTAATTTCTATTCTGAGTCAAGACCCTTTCATTCTCCTCTGAAATATACCTCTCTTTTTGTATATTTTGTCCTGTGTATCTATTATCATTACTAATTGATTGCTTTTAGATAATTATTTTCAGAATTATACACATTCACTGTATCTATTTGTTAGATTTACACTGTGAATAAGAATTAGTTATTAAGTCAGGAATATGCACCACACTGACATCACTGCTGTATGGGCTTGTTGGGTAAACTGAGGTTCTCTTAGTTTGTCACAATCAGAAACATGTTTGGATTCCCGAGAATGCATTATTTCCAGTCCTTTTTTTCATCTTGTTTTTATCCACAGCAACACTGAAGATTGAGATCTAATTAATACATTAAAAGGTTATTTCATCTTCAAGGACATTAGCCCTGATACAAGGACATAGGATAATTGACTGTGGTTGTTTTGATTGTTATCTGCAACAGGACTGCAATCATGACTGAAGTGTGTTGTAAATCATTGGGTTTGAATGGGTGTTGAGAGTTCTTCATGGTGGATTTCTTTGAGTGGAAATGCACATGAAGTTCTTTTTGAACATGCAATGGTAATATTGATTGGCTTCTTCCTTCTATGTTTCATAATCTTGGCAATGAAAGGGAGCATATGAGATGACTCATTTGTACAGCAACATTCACTTTAACTTGAGTAAAAACCCTGTCCTCAAAGAGTCCTTTTGAACCTATAAGCTGTTATAGAAGAGGAGACTTAAAAAGTAAAATCTTTGTCTTTGGGGAGGGGGGTGGGAAGCAAAGGATTCACGATTGCTGTATAGTCCAATTCTATTTTTATGAACACAATGAAATGGACCTTGAACAAGGAAAACAGATACTTGATTTCTATATACCCACATTGTATTCTAGGGTACAGATACAGTTCTGAGCCTTAAACTGTAGCACTTATGCTAACAGGGGGAAAACAATTCTGTCTCCAGGAATTTCATAAAAGTCTGTGTCTTTGAGAAAACTTTCCTCACACATCCTAGTGTCAGGAGAAGACTGAGTATCTACTTGAAATCTGCTGGATCACAAAACAGAACTTTAGAAGAACCCAATTGCTTTGTTCTTAGTGGGCTAAAATTAGAATGGAGATGTGACTCAAGGTTGGACTACCCTCGATGAGCCTGGGAAAAATCCAATTGCAGTAACCAAAAGCACCTCTTGCCAACATCACAGTAGTGCTAAGTACTGCCCATACAGAGTCTAGCTCTTTATTGTGCTTCCCACAGAGAGCAGGGCTCAGAAAGTGCCAAGTTCACTCTGGTCATTTTTATCCCAGTGAAGGTAACGTGTAGCAGTAACCAGCAAAATCTCTATGTCACAGAGGTTAATGAGAAAGTAGCCAGATTTTTATACTGACATAATTTATTTTAGATAAGATGGCCAAGATTGTGCTGTGTTTAAAAGTTTATAAATTAAGGGGCCAGAGAAATGGTTCAGTAGTTAATAGTGCTTGCTGTCTTCCAAAGCACCAAAATTTGGGTTCCAGCACCCATGTTGGGTAGCTAACAGCAACCTGGAACTCCAGTTTCAGGGAATCCAACACCCTCTATTGACTTCTGTGGCCACGCACATATATGTGACATGTATGCTTGTGCACATGTACACACAAACACAAAGACACACACACATGCCAAAAATTAAGTTTACAAATTAGTTTTACATGTGTCAGTGTAAACATATCTATGTGACATTATACCAATGCAAATATCCATACAAAGGTACTTATGATGTGTTCAATATATACAATCTCCTTCTGCTGCTATGAAAAACACCAAGATCATAAGTCACTTCTGGAGGCAAGGATTTATTTGACTTATATGTTCTGATTATGGTCCATCATTTAGGGAAAACAAGGCACAAACTCAGGTAGGGCAGGAACTCGGAGACAGGAAGGAAGCAAAAACCATGGAAAAATATTTTTACTAGCTTGCTGCTCATTACTTGTGTAGTTTGCTGCTATATATGGCCCAGGATCAAAGAGTGGCCTAAGCTCTCCTACAAAAATCATTAATCAAGAAAATACTCCACAGCCTTGCCTACAGACAAATCTAATGGAGGCATTAAAATTTTAAATTAAGGCTCCCTCTTAGAATATAACACTAGCTTATATAAAGTTGATGATGATGATGATGATGATGATGATAATACAACCATAATAAGAATCAAGAAAGTGAGACTAGTAGTGGCACTCAACATTTTTAACTCATATCCTTTTTTCAATAACAAAGGACAAATTATGGAATGCCATGGGTGATTATGATTTTTAGTCAATATAGGTAACTTAGAGCAGAAAATAGTAGCATGTTGTAAATGTTAAGACAAAGTTGTTCTTAGTATTAAGACAAACTGAATATCTCCACTGAATAAACTTATAGAAAATGCAATTCTTCCCTTTGACAACTGACAGTTAAATAAAAGAATTATCTAAATCTTCCACTTACTTTCTGACCCTTGCCATCCCTTGACTATGTAATATATTTTATGACTTTACACGTGTGTATGTGTTCTTTTGTTTCCATGTTCACATGTGTCCTATACTCTTGTTTGCAAGACAGATGACAAGGATGACAGTGAATTGGGGCTCCCTAAAGTATCTAAAAAAAAAGAACTAGTAATCTCAGTAGAGATGAGACAAGTAAGATGGATTTATGCTAGGATTTCAAGACACTCTGTCAGTAGATTAATTTGAATAATTTTGCTGGCTCCAATACATACTAAGCTGTTCAAAATGAGGACTTGCTGACCTCTAGCCAACGTTCTCACACTCAGGACAGGACTCTGCTACTCAGATCAAAATCAAGATTCACTATTTCTAGTTTAACTTCCACTAATATATACACTGCCAGCAAAAGCAAGTGACAGAGGAGCTAAGGTTATGAGTTCTGCACCCCCTGACTTCCACTTCTAACTCCATAAAAGTTCTTATTCTACCTGACATAGTTTGGATTTCTTACTATTGGTCCTGGAGCAATCTGCAACACTTTGTTTGAAAAAAAGCAAAAGGAAATGGAAATAAAAAAAAATACGCAGACAGGTATTTACAGAAAACACTATAAATATCCCATTCTGAGGAAATTTGAAAATTCCAATTCAAGTTTAAATTTACCCAACAATAAGTTGACAATAATCATTATATTCAGATATTCCTTGATATGGTCCAGCCTGATTTTCCCCCTCCTTTTCCCAATGGAGTTTTAGTTTAGTATTTTCCTTAGAGTTTCTTTCTTGGCAGTATTTGAACTCTTTTTTCATGGTCTCATGTTTCATACCATGTAACTTATCTGTATATTGTCCTAAACGAAGAATGCTGCCACTTGTAATAACTGCTAGCATTAATATTTATTTTCTCTGGGTGGTGGTGGCACAGCCCTTTAATCCCAACAGTTGGGAGGCAGAGGCAAGCAGACCTCTCTGAGTTTGGGGCAGCCTGGTCTACAAGAGCTAGTTCCAAGACAGCTAAGGCTGTTACACAGAGAAGCTCTGTCTTGGGGAAAAAATTATTTCCACTCTTCTCACTGAAACTCCCTCATGGGAAATCTTTATTTCAATGAAAAATGTCATCTTAGGTCCATAGTTAAAGCTATCGGACTAAGTAGGTCTAGTTTTATATTGTTTTCCATAATAGTTGTCAAGTAACTAGCTTGATTTATATGCTGTAGCCTCTATGAATAAAATATAGTTATCAGAGGACTAGTGTTCCAGCCACCAAATTCCAAATACACCAGAGAGCATGTGGACTGAAAACATTTTTTTACTGAATTCCTATTTTGTGATTTACAGGACCAAAAGAACTAATGGCAAAAATTAATTAATTAACTAATTAATTAATTAAATACACACTTAAAAGTTCTACTTGGTGAAAATGTAATTGGTAAAGAGGACAACACTGCATTTGCCTGAGTGAGATGAATAGGGTTCCTCCCTTAGACAGCATTCTAACTTGAGAATACTCTAGCACTTAATTCTCTGTATAATGTTGAGAGACATTCAAAGACAGTTTTGGTAATGCAAGTTGGAATAGAAAGTAAGTTAGTTACAACTAATGGAGTACCTTTTCTGAATGTGTCAATTGCTAATGGACTAGACATTGTTGATATATTTATTGCCTGTATATATTGTATATAGTTATTGTACTTATTGTATATAGTTTTTTTTATTAGTTATAACAGTTTCTATTTTAAACAAAAAGGGGGAAAGTGGTGATATTTTGTTTGTACTCTACAAATGAAGCTTACCTAAAGATCAGAGGGCAGAGCTAGCCACTAGTTAACCATAGAGATCTGTACAGATAGACAGAGCAGAGAGAGGAAGTGATAAGGCAGGGTGGAGAGAAGAGCTTGCTATCTTTTTGGGCTGAAAGTGGTAGAGTTAAAATCTCTAACAACTGGCTGCTCTGTTTTTCTGATCTTTTAGCTTTTACCTACTAAAATCTGACTCTGAGTTTTTTATACTAATACCAAAGAGAACTGATGTGGGAGTGTCATATATCAATCTGTTGATTTCATTGGTTAAGTAATAAACAAACTGCTTGGGCTCATAGCTTAGAACATAGGTGGGTGGAGTAAACAGAACAGAATGCTGGGAGGAAGAGGAAGTGAGGTAAGACACCTCAGACAGAGACTCTACAGCTCTGCTCTCTGGAGCAGAGACGCCATGCTCCTGGCTCCTGGGCGGACGCGGGGATAGCTCTGCTCTCTGAGGCACACGCAATGAAGCTCCGACCCAGGACGGATGTAGGCTAGAATCTTCCCGGTAAGACCGGTGCTCACTAAGACCGGTGCTCACAGATTATTAGAGATGGGTTGGTCGGGATATCAGAATTAGCCAGTAAGGGCTAGAGCTAAAGGGCCAAGCAGTGTTTAAATGAATACAATTTGTGTGTTGTTATTTCGGGGAATAAGCTAGCAGGCAGCTGGGGTGCTGGGGACGCAGCCCCACCGCTCTTATTACTACAGAAAACTCCTGCAACAGTTCTCAGTTTACCCTTCTTCCCTTTAACTTACATCCTGAGCTACCTGATTCAATCCTGTATGCTGAGGTCACCAAACAATCAGAGCCTTGTTCCTTTGAGCCAGTCCTAACCCCAGCCTTAAGCAGGTGTGGGCAAAGCAGAGCTCTTTCTCCTTTGCTTTAACTCTCTACTCTGAATCTTTGTTTCCACTTGCAAACTTCCAATACATCATAGAAACCCATTGGTTCTGCCTTCAAAGTCAATCCTGAATTCCCTCCCATTTTCTAACTTTGTGACTACATATGCTGCCATCTCTCCTGCTCTGGCCTCTGTAACAGGGGCTCGATTGATTGATCTATGATTTTCATTTTCATTCTATAAAATGCTTCTACAACTGAGAGAAATGATTTTATATTTAAGTTAGCTCAAGGCATTTTTTCAATAATAATCCCCTAAATACTTCTTGAGATGTTTTTTAAAAGTATAGAAACATATCCTTTTTCCTGTTGTCCTAGAAAATATTGACCATATATTCCTCTTCTATTTTAGCTTCTCCCCTTTCTTTTTTGGGTGCACAAATTCCAAAATTCCTTTACTCTTGACCTTAGCCAAAATCCAAAAGGACAGTCCTAAGAGACTTTGAAATTCATGACTATTCTTAGATGTTCTCACCCAAGACACTATATGATTCTTGAACTCTTGTCTTGAAAATGAGTCACCACATCAGTCTTTGTTTTTACTCTCTTGTATTTCTTTCTTCTTTCTCCGTTTGCCTATCTTCCCTTTTTTTTCTTTCCTCCCCTCTCCATGAATTAATTTTAATTCTTCTTTTAAGTTTCATGCTTCTTGATGATGTGGATATTGTGGTTTTTCTTACATTATATACTTGCAAAGCCTGTCACATATTAAATCATGTGTAAACATTTGTTAAATGAATACATGGGTAAATTAGCCTATTTCTCTATATGAAAAGCAGAGGCTAATAATTATACCAGTAATCAATTCCTAAAACAACAGTTCTTCCTTAACAGTCTGTACATAACCATAATAATCAATGTTCATTACTTGTCTAATTTGTTTCTCACAATCATCTGAATGTGTTCTTTGCTTCTTTAGAGAGGTTAAAGGACTCAATGCCCTAATGTCATTGGAAATAACTTTTAAATGAATCCAAACTCCAATGTCCATGACTGCAACAACCTTATCACCCAAAGCAGTGTAGTAGTTTCTTTTATTTTTGAAAAATATCTAGACTATTGGGATCAGTTCCTATGTTCAAGGTGCTGATAGCCTCATCAATCTACTAAAGAATCTGTGGAATTTACACACCTACTGTAAAATCATGAAGAAGATTATAGAAGTGCACAAATAACAGATCAAGAATCAGAATAAGTGGATTCTGTTTTGATGTAGGCTACAATGTAGTTTTATAAACTCAAATTCAGTCTTTGAAAAATGAAAGGACGTGTGGGCAGTGGCGGCACATGCCTTTAATCCCAGCACTTAGGAGGCAGAGGCAGGCAGATCTCTGTGAGTTCGACGCCAGCCTGGTCTACAAGAGCTAGTTCCAGGACAGGATCCAAAGCTACAGAGAAACCCTGTCTCAAAAAAACAAAACAAAAAAAGGGCCTTGGCCAGCAAGTGGCCCTGATCCAATACCGGTAGATCCATCCAAAGGGCTAAGTGTGTGCTCCCCCAACCCCGGCCAGCCAGACACCCCAGGAAGGGAGTTCAGGCTCCCTCCAATCCCCTAAACTTTCTGGCCATTCAGTGGGGCTTCTCCCCAGCTACTGGCATTCTCTACATATCCCACCCCAGCTTGCCCCGAAGCACCCTTTTCCATCTGCATGGTCCTAGGATTCCCCAACTCTGCCTGCTTTGGGGATGAGGGTCTGGGGACACAGTGGTGAGTGCAAGGCTGCAGGGGCTTCTTTGTTCCACTGAGCAGGCATCAACCAAGCCTGCACTTTTTTCTGCAAGGTCCTTTAGTAGCAAGTGGCCATGATCCAGTACCAGTAGATCCATCTGGAGGGATCCACCACCACAGCGTCCTTCAGGGTGGACAGGATCTAAGGGCCAACTCCAGTGCTGAGAGGACCTAAGAGAAGGCAGATCAAGACAAACCCCTATGCACATAGCCACAGCAAAAATCAGATCAAACTGCCAAGACTCTCCTAATAGCATTTGAAGGAAGAGATGGGCAGGCGCCAATGCAAGAATATCTCAACAATCTGAAAAGCAACATGATAACACCAGAATCCAGTGAACATACGTCAGTAAGACTTGAACACCCTAATCCAGAAGATGTAGAAGAAATAGACTTTAACCGTAACATTATTGAAAGTGTTAGAGACAAATAAACAGAATGAGAAAAACTCCTTTAAAGAAATGGATGAGAAGACTAACAAAAAGAAGAAATGAATAAATCTCTCAAAGATACCCAAGAAAAAGCATTCTAACAGGTGAAGGAAACAGTTCGAGACTTGAAAACTGAAATGGAGGGAAAGAAGAAAACATAAACCAAGAGATGGCAGGATATGTAAAATCTGGGTAAATGAACAGAAACTACAGAGACAAGTATAAACAACAGAATACAAGAGATAGAAGAAAGAATCTCAGACACTGAAGATACTATACAGGAAATAAACGCACTGATCAAAGAAAACAGCAAATCCAACAAATTCTTAACACAAAACATCCAGGAAATCTGGGACACCATGAAAAGACAAAACCTAAGAATAATAGGGGTAGAATAAGGAGAAGAATTACAGCTCAAAGGCCCAGAAAATATATTCAACAAAACTATAAAGAACTTTCCCAATCTAAAGAAGGATATTTTTTTTACTTTTTTTTCAAATTCTTTTATTTATTTATTTTTTTATTGAAAAAAAATTCTGCCTCCTCTCAGCCTCCCATTTACCTCCCCCTCCTCCCACACCTCTCCCCCTCTGCCCACTCCTCTCCCCATCCCTCTCCAGTCCAAAGAGTAGTCAGGGATCCCTGCCCTGTGGAAAGTCCAAGGTCCTCCCCCCTCCATCCAGGTCCAGGAAGGTGAACATCCAAACTGGCTAGGCTCCCACAGAGCCAGTACATGAAGTAGGTTCAAAACCCATGCCGTTGTCCTTGGCTTCTCATCAGCCCTCATTGTCTGCCATGTTCAGAGTCCGGTTTTATCCCATGCTTTTTCAGTCCCAGTCTAGCTGGTCTTGGTGAGCTCCCAATAGATCAGCCCCATTGTCTCAGCGGATGGGTGCACAGCTCGCAATACTGACTTCCTGTTTATGTTCTCCGTCCTTCTACTCCTCAATGGGACCTTGGGAACTCACTCTGATGCTCCAATGTGAATCTATGTCTCTATCTCCATCCATCGAGAGATGAGGTTCTATGGTAATATGCAAGATATTCATCAGTATGACTATAGGGTAGGGCCATTTCAGGTTCCCTATCCTCAGCTGCCCAAGGAGCTAACTGGGGACATCGCATTGGGCACCTGGGACCCCTCAGGTTTAAGTCTCTTGCCAACCATAAGATGGCTCCCTTAATTAAGATGTATACTTCCCTGTTCCCATAACCACCTTTCCATTATCCCAACCATCCCATTCCCCCAAGTTCCGCCCATCCTCCCCTTCTCACATTTTTCTCCCCATCTCCCCTTACTCCCATCCCAACGCACACCCAAGATCCCAATTTTTTACATGGCTGTTGGATTGCTGTAAATAGCTTTTATTATATTTAGGTATGACC
>NC_022009.1:54315053-54319727 GCF_000317375.1 Microtus ochrogaster | reverse complement strand
AAAGTCAATTTTTTCTACTTCTTCTTGATTAAGGTGTTCATGTCCTCTGTTGTAAGGTTGCTGGGTTCTGGTGGTTTCATGTTGTTTTTCAGATTGTTGGGTGAAGTCTTGCATTGGTGCCTGCCCATCCCTTCCTCTGAGTGTTCCCCCTATGGATCTTCTTTTACAGGATCAGGTCTCCTTGCCCACTGATGTATCTTCTGGTACCAAGATCATGTCTTCTTGCTGGCCAGGTAGCTCACAAGTAAAAGGCCTACTTTGTTTGCTGCAGGCAGGCTATTGAGACAAAGGAACTCCCACCTGTCAGGTTGCACTTACGACAGGCTGAGCTGGGTGATATTATGTGCCCAAAGAGGGGAGGGAGGCAGAAGGGGGGTTCTGGAAGCAAGCTGGGGGGTAGAAAGAAAGAGGGAGTAGCCAGGGAGTATAGCCCCTGCAGGAAGACCAGGAAGTATAGGGGGATGAGGAACGTCTGTGTTCCATGTCCCGGGCTGCTGCCGCGGGTCAGAAACTCACTCACCCCAGTGATAGCTCTCCTGGTGCTGAGATCAAATCTCTTTGCTGGTCAGGTAGCTTGCAAAGGGCCTACCTTGCTTGCTGCAGGCAGGGTATTGAGACAAAGGAACTACCGCCTGCCTGGTTGCCCTCACGACTCAGTCCGAGCACCCAAACAGGCTGAGCTGGGTGCTGTTATGTGCCCTAAGAGGGGAGGGAGGCAGAAGGGGGGGTTTCTGGATGCAAGCTGAGTGGGATAGGAAGAGAGAGTTAGTAGCTAGGGAGTATAGCCCCTGCAGGAAGACCAGGAAGTATAGGAGGATGAGGAACGTCTGTGTTCCGTGTCCTGGGCTGCTGCCGTGGGTCAGAAACTCTCTCACCCCAGTGATGGCTCTCCTGGTGCTGAGATCAGATCTCCGTGCTTGTCAGGTAGCTTGCAAACCAAGAAGGATATTCTTATGAAGGTACAAGTAGCATACAGAACACTGAATAGACTGGATCAAAAAAAAATCCCTTGGATATATAATAATCAAAACACAAAACATACTAAATAAAGAAAGAATATTAATAGCTGCAAAGGAAAAAGGTCAAGTAACATTTAAAGGTAAACCTATCAGAATTAAACCTGACTTCTCTACGAAAACCATGAAAACCAGAAGGTCTTGGATAGATGTGCTGCAGACACAAATAGACCATGGATGCTAGTCCAGACTACTAAACCCAGCAAAGCTTTCTTTCACCATCGATGGAGAAAACAAGATATCCCAGGATAAAAATAAATTTAAACAATATGTAGCCACAAACCCAGCCTTATAGAAAGTACTAAAAAGAAAATCACAACCCTAGGAAGCCAGCAACATGCACATTAACTCAGACATCTAACAGCCCTCCACCAGGAGAACTCAAAGAAGGAAAACATACAAATTCTACCAGGAAAAAAAAAATAGTAAACAGAGTTAACAACCACTGGTCATTAATATCACTTAATATCAATGGACTCAATTCACCTATAATAAGTACAAATTAAGAGAAGGGATAATAAAACAGGATCCAACATTCTGCTGTTTACAAGAAACACACCTCAACCACAAACAGACATTACCTCAGAGTAAAGGGTTGAGAAAAGGTTTTCCAATAAAATGGTCCAAATAAACAAGTGGGTGTGGCTATACTAATATCTAACAAAATTGACTTCAAACTAAAATCAATCAGAAGAGATGGAGGTGGACACTTTATATTCATAACAGGAACAATTCATCAATAGGAAGTCTCAATCCTGAATATCTATGTCCCTAATAATAAAAGCACCCACATCTGTTAAAGAAACATTACTAGAACTCAAAGCACACAAAATAGTATGAGACTTCAACATTCCTCTCTCACCAATGGAGAGGTCAACCAGACAGAAACATGACAGAGAAATAAGAGAACTAACAGAGGTAATGAATCAAATGGACTTAACAGACATCGTTAGAATATTCCACAAAAATAGGAAAGAATAAACCTTCTTCTCAGCATCTCATGGAACCTTCTTGAAAATTGATCACACACTCGGTAACAAGTAAACTTCCACAGCTACAAAAAAATTTTAGCAACCACCTGTGTCTTATCAAATCACAATGGAAAAAAGTTAGAATTTAACAACAGTTCTACTCCCAGAAAGCCTACAAACTCATGGAAACTGAACAGTCAACTACTGAACCACCCCTGGGTCATGGAAGAAATAAAGAAAGAAATTAAAGTCTTCCTTGAATTCAATGAAAATAAAGACACAATATACCCAAACCTATGGGACACTATGAAAGCAGTGTTAGGAAAGTTCCTAACACTAAGTGCCCACTTTAGAGACTTAATGACACAGCTGAAAGCTCTAGAGAAAAGAAGCAGATTCCCAGGAGGAGTAGAAGACTGGAAATAATCAAACTAAGGGCTAAAATCAACAAAATAGAAACACAGAAAACAATCCAAAGAATCAGTGAAACAAAAAGCTAGTACCTGGATAAAATCAACAAGATTGACAAACCCCTATCCAAACTAATCAAACGGCAAAGAGAGATCCTGCAAATTAACAAGATTAGAAATGAAAAGGGGGACATAGCAACACACACTGAGAAAATTCAGAGAATCATTAGGTCTTGCTACAAAAGCCCATATGCCAAAAAGTTGGAAAATGTAAAAGAAATAGACTTGTTTTTAGATAAATATCATATACCAAAATTGAATCAAGGTCAGGGGAACAATTTAAATAAACCTATAAGTCATGAGGAAATAGAGGCTGTCATAAAAAACCTCCCAATCAAAAAGAAGCCCAGGACCAGATGGTTTTAATGGAGAATTTTACCAGAACTTCCGAGAAGAGCTTATACCTATACTCTTAATGTGTTTCACAAAGGAAACAGAAAAGTCTTTGCCAAACTCTTTTTATAAACTACAGTTACCCTGATTCCAAAACCACACAAAGTATCAACCAAGAAAGAAAATTACAGACCAATCTCACTCATAAACATCAATGCAAAAATTCTCAATAAAATACTGGCAAACTGAATCCAAGAAAACATCAAAAATTATCCATTATGATCAAGTAGGCTTCATCCTAGAGATGCAGGGCTGGTTCAACATATGAAAATCTATCAATGTAATTCATTATATGAATAAACTGCAAGAAAAAAACTATATGATTGTTTCAAAAGATGCTGAAAAAGCATTCAACAAAATTCAACACCCCTTTATGATAAAGGTCTTGTAGAGGTTAGGGATACAAGGTTCATTCCTAAATATAATAAAAGCAATATGCATCAAGCCAACAGCTAATATCAGATTAAATGGAGAGAAACTCAAAGCCATTCCACTAAAATCAGCAACAAGACAAGGCTGTCAATTCTCACCATATCTCTTCAAAATAGTGCTTTAAGTTTCTAGCAATAGCAATAAGACAACAGAAGGAGATCAAGGGGATTCGAATTGGAAAGGAAGAAGTCAAACTTTCATTATTTGCAGATGATATGATAGTGTACATAAGTGACCCCAAAAACTCTACCAAAAAATTCCTACAGCTGATAAATACCTTCAATGATGTGGCAAGATACAAGATCAACTTATAAAATCAGTAGCCCTACTATAAACAAAGGATAGAGAAGCAGAGAGGGAAATCAGAGAAGCATCACCTTTCACCATAGTCACAAATAGCATAAAGTGTGTTTGGGTAACACTAACCAAGGAAGTGAAAGATCTATCTGACAAGAACTTTAAGTCTTTAAGAAAGAAATTGAAGAGGACACCAGAAAATGGCATTACTTTCCCTGACATCAAACTGTATTACAGAGCTGCAGTATTGAAAACAGCTTGATATTGGCATAAAAACAGAGTCATCGACCAATGAAATCAAATCGAAAACCCAGATATTAACCCACAAACCTATGAACACCTAATTTTCAACAAAAAGTCTAAAATTATACAATGGAAGAAAGAAAGCATCTTCAACAAATGGTGCTGGCATAATTGGATGTTAACCTGTAGAAGAATGAAAATACATCCATTTCTATCACCATGAACAAAATTCAAGTCCAAATGGACTAAAGACTTCAGTATAAAAACACTGAACCTGATAGAAGAGAAAGTGGGAAGAAGACTGTAACACATGGGCACAGGAGACCACTTCCTATGTAGAACCCCTGTAGCACAGACACTGAGAGCAACAATGAATAAATGGGACCTCCTGAAACTGAGAAGTTTCTGTAAAGCAAAGGACACTGTCATTAAGACAAAAAGGCATCCTACTGAGTGGGAGAAGATCTTTACCAACCCCACATCAGGCAAAGGTCTGATCTCCAAAATATATAAAGAGCTTAAGAAACTTGTCATTAAATTCTAATTAACCCAGTTAAAAAAAAATGGGGTACTGAACTGAACAGAGAATTCTCAACAGAAGAAGTTCAAATGGCCAAAAGGCACTTAAGGTCATGCTCAACCTCCTTAGTGATCAGGGAAATGCAAATCAAAACAACTCTGAGATACCATCTTACTCCTGTCAGAATGGCTAAAATCAGAATCACCAATGATAGCCCATGCTGGAGAGGATGTGGAAATTGGTGGGAATGCAAACTTGTGCAACCACTTTGGAAATCAGTGTGGCAGTTTCTCAGGAAACTGGGAGTCAACCTACCTCAGGATCCAGCAATT
>NC_022009.1:54309960-54314203 GCF_000317375.1 Microtus ochrogaster | reverse complement strand
AGTTGAACTGGAACTGATGGAGCATGTGATCAAACCATACTCTCTGAATGTGGCTTTGGTGGAAACTGAGAAGCCAAGGACAATAGTGCTGGGTTTTGATTCTACTGCATGAACGGGCTTTGTGGGAGCCTATCTGGTTGGATGTTCACCTTCCTGGACCTGGGGGGAGCGGGCAGGACCTTGGACTTCCCATAGGGTAGGGAACCCTGACTGCTCCATGGACTGGAGAGGGAGGGGGAAGGGGAGGCGAGGGAGGAGGGGAGGTGGAAATATTCAATAAAAAAAGAAATCAGTGAAATCAATGCATTGTTTCATTTTAAATTGCCTAATAAGCAAAACTGTTTTTCATGTTTTACATGGCTGTAAAAAGACAAAAGAGTATTAAATGTGTGGTCATAAAAAACCTATATAGATCCAGGTGATGATGGTTCACACCTTTAGACCCAGAACTTCTGATGCAGAAGCAAGTGAAACTCGAAGTTTGCGTCTAGCCTGGTCTACAGAGTGAATCCTAAGACAGGGCTGTGCAGACGAAGCCTGCCTCAAAAAAAATCTAAATAGTTCCCCAAGTCAATAGTTTCACATATTGACTAATATGTGAAAAATGAATTAGTTTCATTGGCGTTGTTTTAAATTCTTACTAAAGGATCATGACAAGAAATTAATGGTTCATAAAAACAGACATAAGATAATTTCTTTGCAGAATTCAAAACATCTGGAGACTTGGAGAGAACTTAGCAATTATCTAAATATATTTTTTATCTGCATACTTGTTTTCTTTTTCTTTTTTTCTTTTTTTGGATTTTCGAGACAGGGTTTTTCAGTAGCTTTTTGGTCATACTTATTTTCTTGCAGGCATTTCCTAGTTTGGCACAATGTCAGTAAATAAGGGTTGCAGGGACTTGAGAGTGGGAACTCTGGTGGGGTAAGTTTTGTTTTATTCACCCAAGGCATGACATAGATATTACTGTTTGAATGTTTTTAGAAGAGCTTTGATTTGCTTAAAGATATTTTTTATAGTATATAATTCATACTCTTGAGTAAAAAAAACTTTCAGTTTTTCCTTGTGCGTGGTTTTTTTTTCCCCCTTTGGTTTTTTGAGACAGGGTTTCTCTGTAGCTTTTGGAGCCTGTCCTGGAACTAGCTCTTATAGACCAAGCTGGCCTCGAACTCACAGAGATCTACCTGCCTCTGCCTCCCAAGTGCTGGGATTAAAGGCGTGCGCCACCACCATTCTGCTGCCTTGTGTGTTTTTACAGTGATAAATACAGTGCAAAGAAGAGAGGGGCTATAGTGGCAGCATGGGGCTTATGTTCTTGAACTTGCATCCCTTTGTCATTAATCTTGCATTGGTATTACAGTGGTGGATGCAGATTACAGAAATTAAAAATATGGGGGCAGAAATAAATCCCAGGTCATGTTAGAATCTTCATAGTTTGGTAAAGTTTCTTATCAATTTTCTAGAACAGAAAATATTTAGAAAATCAAAAATAATCTAGTCTCTCCGCTAACTACAAACATCTTTAGGCATACATTTTATTTATTTATTTATTTATTTATTTATTTATGTTTTTTCAAGATAGGGTTTCTCTGTGCACCTCTGGATGTCCTAAAACTCACTTTGTAGACAAGATTGGCCTTGAACTCACAGAGTTCCGGTTGCCTCTGCCTCCCTGAGTGCTGGGATTAACGGTGTGCACTACTACCACCTTAATTTTAGGTATATTTTTTATCTTTCATTTTGTTCAGTCAAAATTGCATTCTAGCTTGGATTCCTGATTAACATGGTTACTACTGTTTCCAGAGTCTAAAGCATACAGTGAGTTCTAGTCTAACAAGAAATTGGCAGACATCAATTAATAGAAAGAAATAGATTTCTGTCTCAAATCTCCATTTTTCAGGAGTCTAATGGTATGTGGGGTTAAAATGAGACACGGGCAAGATATCTCTGCATTAAGCAGTATCTCTACCACCCAAATCGATCCTTTTCTCTGGCCAAAACTATAAAATGGACTTTGATCTTCTATAGTTATTTAAGCAGGACTCAGTGAAAAGACCTTCAACAATAAGGGTCAGCAAAGAAGAGCAAGAGATGCTTCAAATGAATTCCTGTACCTAGGAATCTGAGTCTGCAAGGCTTGCCCAAATTAGAACACATTTCTTTATATTCAGTATCAGCTAAATCATGTAATTCAGCTTTCTTTATTAGAAAAAGGAGGCAAATTTGTTTAGGAGAATGAAACTCAAAATAACACACAGAAATCTTACCCAATGAATTTATATTGTAGTTTTGGGGAAATTAAGAAATTTTCATGAGACCAGTTTTATTAAGATGCTCATAAAAATTAACTACATTAGGGTTAGGGTTATGGTTAGGGTTAGGGTTATGGTTAGGGTTAGGGTTGGGTTAGGGTTGGAGATTGGGGATTGGGGTTAGGGTTAAAAAATAAAATAAATAAAAAATAACTACACACCTGATATTTTAAGAACTAAGGAAACAAACTGAAATCTTACAGATACCTTAGAAAACCTTCTGATAGTTTGGATCTTAATAGTCAAAAATAACTATTGACTATTGAAAAGATGTTTTCATCTTTGATTCACTTCTGTTCAAGCCATGAAAAACCTAGTAGTTATCCACTATATGAAATCATTTCCTAGTTAAAGAATCTCTCATTTAAAAAGACTTTTATACCTTCATATCTTGCAGAAATATTCTACCTGGCAAGCTGTTTACTGAGTTGCTATTTAAGGATCCTGAGGTAGTAACTGTTCTGGTGGAAGTTTCACCCCTAAGCTCTCTCCCCTGGGAGTTGCCTTAGTCCAGACTCCACCCCAGAAAAAGCTTGCCAAACAATGACTCCTCTCCAGAGATGCTCAAGAACCCTCCTAAATGGTATTTAAACTGCTCCCACAGAACATACATGTGGTTTTCCAGTCTTCCTTTCCTCTCTAGGGGGGTGGAAAGCTATTTGTAAATGTTTGTGTCCGTTGAACATGGGCTTTTAAAATTCAGTTTGATTTGGTGTGATTCAGATTATTGTGTTGATGGAAAGGCTTATTGGAGTGCAGAAACTTTTCAGTAATAACATACCCAACCAAAATTGATGAGAAAATGACTAAATCTTCTGCATTAATAAGTTAAGTGCAGCCCTGCAATCTCCATGGAGATTAGAGGAGAGTTAGCAATGGCACTTTGGCCCCTGAACTTCTACTCCCTAAAACCTCCACATGGGAGAAAGCCATCAATCCACCCTGCCCCCAACCTAACATTCCCTGTGAGCTTTCCGGAAACCAATACTTGGTGGACATTAGAGGTAAGTTAGCAGTGGCCCAGTGGCCCCAGTCCCCCAACTTCCTAAAACTTCCACATGGAAGAAAGACAGCGACCCCCTCCGCAGGTGCCTTTGGCATTCCTAGTCACCAGCAGGGAGCTGGCTTGCTAGCCAGCAATCCACTCTGCCCCCAACCTACTATTTCCTGTGAGCTTTCTGGAAACGAATACTTTGTGGACATTAGAGGTGAGTTAGTAGTGGCACTGTGGCCCTGAACCTTCCATTTCCTAAAACCTCCACAGGGGAGAAAAGCCAGGGGCCCCCTGCCAAGGTCCCTTTGACATTCCTAGCTGCCACCCCTCAATACACCCCACCCCCAATCTGCCTTTCCCTGCAAGCTCCTGGAGAACAATACCTGATGACAATAGAGGAAGAGATGGGAAGGCACCAATGCAAGGATTCTTCCAACGTCCTAAAAGGCAACATGGTAACACCGGAACCCAGGAGACACATAACAGGAAGATGTAGAAGAAAATAACTTAATCATAACTTTATAAAAATGATGTAGACCTTTAAATAGGAAGTGAAAAATTCCCTTAAAGAAATGAAGAAGACAAACAGAAAGATGAAAGAAATTTAAAAATCCCTCAAAGAAACACCAGAAAACCAAGAAAAAGCAATCAAACAGGTGAAGGAAACAGTTCAAGACTTGAAGACTGAAATAGAGGTAATAAAGAAAACACAAACTGAGGGAACTCAGGAAATGGAAATTCTAGGTACACAAACAGGAACTACAGAGACAGGTATAACCAACAGAATACAAGAGATAGGAGAAAGAATCTCAGGTGCTTAAGATACTATTGAGGAAATAGACTCATTGGTCAAAGTAAACACTAAATCCAAAAAATTCTTAATAAAAAACATTCAGGAAATCTTGGACACCATGAAAAGACCAAACCTGAGAATAA
>NC_022009.1:54306529-54308791 GCF_000317375.1 Microtus ochrogaster | reverse complement strand
TTTGGAGAAAGGCCCCTTAACCCTGCAGGCAGAAGTCCTGGAGAAGGTTTTTAAAGTGCAACATGCAAGAAATGACAAGGCCCGCAATCATTGCCACATGGTAGCCATGGCCACCCGACCGGCCGAGGTAACAGACTACCCAATCCATGCTGTTCGTGCTGCTCCTCCACCTCCCAGGGTGTGTGAGCGACCAGGTCCCTGTTTCAAGTGTGGTAAGAAGGGTCACTGGGCCCGAGGATGCCCTAATCCTCATTGTAGTCCTAGGAGACCTTGTCCAAGGTGCCACAGGGAAGGGCACTGGTCTGTAGACTGTCCTTGTGTGCTTGGTGGCATGGAGGCATCAGACCCAGAGAATTCCCAAATTGACCTATTGGGCTTGGCCCTGGATGACTGAAGGTGCCCGGGCTCCTCCCTTAATAACCCAATTGCCACTGTCATCTGTAATCAGGAACCACGGGTACTTGTCACAGTGCCAGGATGACTCATTTCCTTCCTCTTAAATACCGGAGCAATGTATTCAGTTCTGAGGGAATTTGGGGGGGCAACCTCTCCTTCAAGCTCCCCTATTGTCAGGGTAGGGGGAAGCCTTACTTACCTCAACAAACTCCATCACTCAATTGTGTGTTTAGAGGCATTTATCTCACTCATTCACTTTTAGTTATGCCAACTTCTCCAGTACCTGTCATGGGGAGAGGCCTTTTAACTAAGGTAGGAGCCTCCATTTCTTTCACTCCCCCTATTCGCTTTATTCCAGATTCACCGGTGATGCTGCCTCTTCTTCTCCTGACCCCCCAACCTTCTGACACTAATGCTTCTTTTCCTCTACCAGCCTCCCAGGTAGATTTCCGGGTGTGGGACACCCAGAATTCCACCATTGCTAAACACCATTCCCCTGTTGTTATTCAGTTACAAAATCCCAGCAAATACATTACTCAAGCTCAGTACCCCCTCTCTTCCCAGAGCCTCAAGGGACTTAAGCCTATTATTTTCTGACCTTTTAAGAAAAAAGCTGCTCCACTCCACCTCCTCTCCTTTTAATACCCCTATACTTGCTGTTAAAAAATCTAATGGGACTTATTGTTTGGATCAAGACCTCTGGCTCATTAACTCTGCTGTTGTTCCTCTTCACCCAGTCATCCCTAATCCCCTCATCCTTCTGTCTAATATTCCTCCAGGAACCTCTCACTTCTTAGTTCTAGACCTCAAGGATGCCTTTTTCTCCATTCCTCTCAGCCCTCAATCTCAAAACATCTTCGCCTTCACCTGGACTGATCCTGAAACTAATTTTTCCACACAGCTTACCTGGACTGTCCTTCTCCAGGGATTTTGGGACAGCCCACACCTATTTGGAAAGGCTTTAATCTCTGACCTGCTCTCACTGTCTCTCCATACATCCAAACTGATCCAATATGTAGACAATATTTTGTTATGCATCCCATCTTTGGAGATCAGCAAGACGGATACCGCCACCTTATTAAATTTCCTATCCAAAAGGGGCTATAGAGTCTCACCTTCTAAGGCTCAATAATCTATCACTCAGGTAACTTATTTGGGATTAACCATAACCTCAATCCAAAAGGCACCCTAGACAGGAAAAAACTAATTTGATCTCTTGCAGTTCCTTCCACCAAAGAAGAGGTTTTATGGTTCCTGGGTGTGACTGGTTTCCTGCGTTCCTGGATCCCCTCCTTTTCTCTCCTTGCCCACCCCCTATATGAAGCAGCTCTCGGCTCTCTGCATGAGCCCCTTCTCCATCCTGTTACCAAACCCTTCCAGAGACTCCAACAGGCCCTTATCCAGGCTCCAGCTCTTCATCTTCTGGATTTAACTTGCCCCTTTTCTCCTTATATAGCAGAGAAGGAGGGATATGCCCTTGGGGTGTTAGGACATCAATTGGGACCTTCTTTTTTGCCTGTAACAAATCTATCAAAGAAGATGGACCTCACCACTCAAGGCTGGGCACCCTGCATACATGCTTTGGTGGCTGCTGAGCTTCTTATTTGTGAGTCAAAGATACTAAACTTTGGGACACCTATCACAATCTTCTCCCAGCATAATCTGTCCAACCTCTTAACTTACAAAGGCTTACAAACCCTACCCCCTTCCTGAGTTCTTTCCCTTCAGGTGGCACTGGAAGAAGATGCCACACTCACTTTTCAATGCTGCCCACCCCTTAATATCTCAAATCTTCTACCTCAACCTAATGTTAATGATTCCCCATCCTACTCCTGCATAGAGATCCTAGAGGACCTACTGCCCCAC
>NC_022009.1:54297328-54304958 GCF_000317375.1 Microtus ochrogaster | reverse complement strand
AGGTCCCTTCCTTCATTTAACTCTCTTGTACCAACATACTCTCCCTTCTCCTTTTCCTATGTGTGACCTCTCCAAATACCTCCAACGTCATGTTTAAATTTCCAAATAACCACTCAGCTGTTGTTACAGGAATCATCATCAAACATGGAGCCAAATGTCCAGGTGGTAAGCAAAATCTTAACAAGTTCCTTAACACAAGTTCATCACTGAATACAGCAGTGTCTCCTGGATATTGAGGTAGTGCCCAAAATACACTCCATTATCCTGATCATGTATGGTTAAAAATTTATTTCTTTTAAGACATTTTCTTTAAGCTCTAGGGAGCCAGCTTGACCCACCTGAATAAACCAGACTTGAACAGAATAAGTATCATTTAATTTTTTTATCATTCTTGGCCTCTGAAACCCTTAAGCCCCCCATCTCAAATCTCCCCTTTATTAATTTAATTTTTCCTCTCCTAACATGACTTTTGTTTTCCAGCATCTTACATAATCTAAGCCATCACATGGCCCAGTTCCTCAAAACCCAAAGTGATGCAGTTTCAATCAGCCATTTCAGGATGCCAGCAGACAGGACACTATCAGACAAGAAACATTGGACACCCCGGACCCCTCGATGCCCACAAAGTCAGCTGGAAGCAGTTACGAGAGACCGGGCTGTGCCCCCATTCCCTACCCATTAAGGCCCTTAACCCCTCAAATTTTTTAACAAATCAAAAAGCGTGGAAATGTTATTTCCCCAGAAGACTACAATTCCCAGGTCACATGCAGGTCGCTTGACATCTATGTCACCAGTGTCTGACACAGAAGCCCCTGTGCAGAGGCGCAGAGCATAGCATTGCCCGCCTGTCCCGGGAGACTACAATTCCCAGGTCACATGTGGGTCGCTTGAAAACATCTACATCACCAGTCTGACGCAGAGGCCCCTGTGCGCAGATGCAGAACATAGCATCGCCAGTCACCAGCATCTGACACGCATGCGCTGGGACCCCTTTAAAAGGCTAAGGGTGCCATTCCTGGGTCCTCTTTTCTGTCCCCTCCCCTCACTGTCCGTCGCATCCCCACTTTCTCCTTAATAAACTTATACACGTGGGTTTGTTTGTGCCTAGTGTTCTCTTCCGTTTCTGCAGGACTATTAATACATATCCACAAACCTAGCCTTACAGAAAGTACTAGAAGGAAAAGCTCAACCCGAGGAAGCTAACAACACCCACAATAACACAGACATCTGATAACCCTCACCAGCATAAACCAAAGAAGGGAAACACACAAACACTGCTACCAAAAGATTACCAGAGCTAGCAACCACTGGTCATTAATATTGCTTAATATCAGGGGTCTCAATTTACCAATAAAAGACACAGACTATGAGAATGGATATGAAAACAGAAACATTTTGCTGTTTACAAGAAACACACCTCATAGCACTAAGTGCACAAATAAAGAAAACAGAGAAAGCTCACATCAGTGACCTAACAACATGCCTGGAAGCTCTAGAAAAAAAGAAGCTGACTCACCCAGGAGGAGAAGAATACAGGAAATAATCAAGTTGAGGGCTTTAAATTAACAAAATAGAAACACAGAAAACCATAAAAAGAATCAATGAAACAAAGATCTGGTTCTTTGAGAAAATCAACAAGATTGACAAATCCATATCCAAACTAATCAAACGGCAAAGAGAGAACACCCAAATTAATAAAATCAGAACTGAAAAGGGGGACATAACAACAAACACTGAGGAAATCCAGAGAATCATTGGGTTTTAGTCCAAAAACCTGCACTCCACAAAATGAGAAAATGTAAAAGAAATGGACAATTTTTTAGATAGATATTATTTACCAAAATTAAATCAAGACCAGGTAATCAATTTAAATAGACCTATAAGCCATGAGAAGATAGAAGCGGTCATCAAAATACTGCTAACTAAAAAAAAACCCCAGGGCCAGATGATTTTTGTGCAGAATTAGATCAGAACTTTCAAAAAGAGCTAATACCTATATTCCTCAAAGTGTGCCATATAATAGAAGCAGTAATGAAAACAATTGGCATTGGCATAAAAACAGACATGTTGACCAATGGAATCGAATTGAAGACCCGAATATTAATTCTCACACCTTTGAACACCTGATTTTTGACAAAGAAGCAGAAAAGATACAATGGAAAAAAGAAGGCATTTTCAACAAATGGTGCTGGCATAACTGAATGTCCACCTGTAGAAAAATAAAAATAGATCCATGTCTGTCACCATGCACAAAGCTCAAGTCCAAATTGATTAAAGCTCTCAATATAAATCTGACCACACTGAACCTGATAGAGTAGAAAGTGGGAAATAACCTTCAATTCATGGGTATAGGAAACCACTTCCTAAATATAACCCCAGTAGCACAGATAATAAGAGCATTAATAAATAAATGGGACCTCCTGAAACTGAGAAGCTTCTGTAAAGCAAAGGGCACAGGCAATAAGACAAAAAGGCAACCTACTGAATGGGAAAAATCTTCACCAACCCCATATCAGAAAAAGGACTAATCTCCAAAATATATAAAGAATGCAAAAAATTAAACATTAAAATTTTAAATAACCCAATTAAAAAAAGTGTACTGAGCTAAACAGAGAATTCTCAACAGGAGAATTTCAAAAGGCCAAAAGATATTTAAGGGCATGTTCAACTTCTTTAGATATTAGAAAAATGCAAATGAAAACAACTCTGAGATACCACCTTATTCCTGTCAGAATGGCTAAGATGAAAAACACCAATGATAGCCTATGCTGGAGAGGATGTGGAGCAAGGGGAACACTCATCCATTGCTGGTGGGAATGTAAACTTGTGAAACTACTTTGGAAATCAGTGTGGTGGTTTCTCAGAAAACTGGGAATCAACATACCTCAGGATCTGGCAATACCACTCTTGGGAATATACCTAAGAGATGCCCAAAGCAAAAGCATTTTTTCAACCATGTTCATAGCAGCATTATTTGTAATAGCCAGAACCTGGAAACTACCTAAGTGCCACTCAATTGAAAAATGGATAAAGAAAGTGTGGTACATATAAACATTAGAGTACTACTCAGTGGTAAAAAAAAAAAATGACATCTTGAATTTTACATGCAAATAGATGGAATTAGAAAACACTATCCTAAGTGAGGTAACCCAGACCCTCCCCCAAAATGAATATAATATGTATTCATTAATTAGTGGATTCTAGCCATAAACAAAGGGCATTGAGCCTATAGTTCATGATCCTAGAGAAACTAAGTAATAAGGTGAACCCAAAGAAAAACATATATAGACCTACCTGGAAATTGTAATCAGACAAAAATTTGAGAGCAGGGTGGCAGGAGGTAGAAAAAGGGGAGAAGGAGGGGTTGAGGAGAACTTGAAGGAATGGGATAGTCGAGATGACAGAAAGACAGATATGAGAGCAAGGAAAGAGATGTCTTAATTGAGGAAGCCATTGTAGAGTTAACAAGAATCCTGGCTGTAGAAAAAATGCCCAAGAACCCACAGGGATGACCCCAGCTAAGACCATAAGCAATAGAGAGGGTGTTCGAACTGGCCTTAGTTTGTAGTCAGACTGATGATTGTCTTAAATAGCACCATAAAAACTTCATCCAACAACAGATGGGAACAGAGGTAATAACCCACATCAGAACACTAGACTGAGCTCCCAAGATCCAGTTGAAGAGTAGAAGGAGTGGAGTATGAACAAGGAATTCAAGACCATGAGGCGTTCATCCCCTGAGACAGTTTGCTTGAGCTAATGGTAGCTCACCAACTCAAACTGAATTTGAGTTAAAGAGCATGGGAACAACCAAGGCCCTGTGAAGAGGGTTGATAGTTGCTTCAGACTGTGGGGCCACTGATAGTGACACTGAGATTTGTCTCTATTGCAGGTACAGGCTTCTTTTGATCCTATTCCTTATGGATGTAAACCTTGCTCAACCTAGATGTAGTATGATGGCCTGGGACTTTACACAGGGTGGGGAACATGGCTCTCACTTAGGATTAGAGGGGATGGGGTGGGAAGATCTGTGAAGGGAGAGGGAGGGGAGTGAGAGGAGGGGAGGTAGTGAGAATTTGGAAAAAGAAGTTTAAATAGATAAAAAAAAAATAAAAAACAACAAAAATATGTTAAGTGCACAGTTTGCATCAAGTTAAGCTGTTATCTAAAAAGAAAGATGGTAGGAAATAGATTAAATATATTTACTTAATACTCAGCACAGATTGCCATAGCAAATTACTCCAGGTTTGTGAGCAGCTTCAAATACAGAAATGTATGTCCTCAATGTTCTGATAGCTTCAGAGCTTCAGCTTAGGATTTTTGCGGGGGAGGGGGGGCTCTTTTCTTTCTGGCCTGAGCACTGCTGTTTCTCACTGTGTACTCATTGTGTGTGTGTGTGTGTGTGTGTGTGTGTGTGTGTGTGTGTGTGTTGAAGGGAGAGAAACTCAAGAAAGCATTTGTTGGATCAACATGGTTAAATATTTGAATAGGAATCTCCAGAATGGCTGAAATGTTAAGATTTTTTTCTCTCAGTCAATGGACTCATCTTATTCTATAACCAATTCACTTTAGTCTGCAACACAGAATATAACACAAGGCAATAGTGAAAAGCAAACAGAAAATCTGTTTCTTGATGTTTTCTTTCCACTGAAATTCTCTGTACAATAGTTTCCTTTAAATATCATTAAGAATATAAAAAACTATCTTCAGCACAAATTTAATAGCTAGCAGAAAATAAATTAATTTTGCCTATTTTTCAAAGTATTTCCTATTCTGGAATATATGAGAAATTACTGGTATCAGACATTTGTGGCATGATAGCACTCAAAAGGAAATATGTGTCACTAGATAAAAGTACAGCAAAAATTATACTGTTTAGAGACAACCTATGAGTCATTGCTGGGTTTTACTCACGAATATTTTACTCATTTGTTCTTTGCCGTTGAAATTTGTGCTAAAGATAGTTTTCAATATTTTTAAGTGGAAGTATCTTAATCAGTGTTCTATTGCTGTGAAAAGACATGGTAACCATGGCAATTCATATAACAGAAAAGATTTAATTGGAGTTTGATTACAGTTTCAGAGATTTATTCCATTATTCTCATGGAAGAGAACATTGCTGCAGATAGGCAGACATGGTAGTTAAGAGTTCTACATCTGGATCTGAAGGCAGCATCACAAGAGACACTGGGATTGGAATGGGCTTTTTTAAAGTTAATGTTCAGTGACTTCCTCCGCATACCTCCTAATTCTATCAAATACTGCCACTCCCCGATGACTCAGTATTCAAATCTATGAGCCCATGGGAACCATTCTCATTTAAATCAACACATGGCCTCCATGGGCTTGTAGCCATATCATACTGCTAAATGCATTCAGTCCAACTTCAAAGGTCCCTATACTCTATCACAGTCTCAATACTGTTTAAAAGTTCAAAGTCTCTTTTGAAACTCAAGGCAATCTCTTAACTGTAATCACTGTAAAAACAAAATCAAGACAGATACTGTGCTTGGAATGGGCTTTTTGAAACCACAAAGCCTACTCCCAGTGACATACTTTCTTCATCAAGGTCATAAATCAATCTTTTCAAACAGTGCCACTTCTTGGTGACCAAGTTTTCAAATCTATGAACCCATGTGAGCCATTCTGATTCAAAGTATCATAAAAAAGAATGAAATATTTGAACTTCTGAAGAAAGACAGTAGAAAATGGAAAGGTATCCCATATTCATAGACTTGTAGAATTAATATTTTATCAAAATCTATTTATAGATTCACTATAACCACAGTTATCTCATTCTTCACATAAATAGAAAAAAATATCCTAAAATTCATATAAAACCATAAGAGATCCAAGATAGCCAAAACAAATTTGAATTAAACGAGCAGTGTTGCAAGAATTGCCATTACATATCTTGAGCTATATAATAGCCATATTAATAGAAACAATATGGTACTGACACAAAAACAGACATATATACAAAGTCACAAAATGAACAAAATCAAAGTCACAAACATGAGTGCACATAACTTCAAGAGTTTAATATTTGACAATGGTGACAAAAACATGTTCTGTAGAAAAGAAAACATCTACAACAAGTAATGCTGGGAAAACTGGTTGTCCATATGCTGAAGAATGTAATTAGACTCATCTCTCTCAACTTGCACAAAAAATACCTTCATATGATCAGAGACCTAAGTGTGAATTCTGAAATGTTAAAACTGCTAGAGGAAAAATGTAGCAGTACCTTACCTGATAAAGGTGTAGGAAAGGACTTTCTAAATAGGACTCTATTTCCTCAAGAACTAAGGCCAGCAATTGACAAGTGGAACTTCCCAAAATTAAAATGTTTCTGCACAGATAAGCAGTCAGCTGGTAAAAGGGAAGTAAACAGAATGGAAAAGAATCTTTGCAAGCTGTACATCTTACAGAGGATTTATATCTAAAATATATAAAGAAGTTATAAAATAAAGAATGTAAAAACAAATGACTAATTTTTAAAATGGGCTTGGGATCTACTTTGAGATTCATCTTTTCCTAGTAAGAATGATGGCAAATATCAACAAAACAGCTGATAATAAGTTTTGGAGGGGATATGGCAAAAGGAATTCTTCATTCAATGTGAGAATTGTAAACTGGTACAGCCACCATGGAAATCAATATGGAGAATCTCAAAACACTAAAATTAAACATACCATATGAACCATCTGTAGCACTCCTTGTCAAAAGCCCAAAAGATTCCTATTCTGTTCCACGGATATTTTCTCAACTAAGTTCACTGCTGTTCTACTCACAGTAGGTAGGAAATGTGTTGCGGGAGGTACTTCTGCTCCTCCAGCCTATAGCCGCTAGCTCTCCCTTTAAAAAAGCAGCTACTTCCCTTCTCATTCTCTTTGCTTCCTGCTCCATTTCCGGCTACTAGACTCCTTCCTGATTGCACAGAGGGCTGTTATCTGTAAGTTTTTTCCCCTTTAAATAAATACCACCCTATTAATCATAATTCCAAACTGGTGTGGCATTATTTGTGATTTACACCTTCACCTGGCACCCAACGTTTCATTTTAGGACCTCTCCTTCACCCGCTTGGCTGCTGGCCGAGAGTTCAGCTTGGCGCGAGCCCCTCCCTTCCTCAGCTGCAGCCTGGGCCTTGTGTGTGGAGCCAGCAGTTCAATATAAATTATCACGCAGTGGCTTTTCTTGCTGCAGTTCTTTATATTTTCCCTTTAGACCCCTCAGATTGACTTCAAGTCTCCACACACCCTATCGTTTGCCTCCCCACCTGGATTTAAACTCCACAGGCCCGCGTAGTCTCTTCCTGTGTGGTTTGCCCTTTTCTGAGTCGTTTTTAAATCTCCCTTGCAAGTACAGCTCTTAAGTGGCATGAACCAGAGCAGGCAGTTGCCGGTTGCCGAAAGCTGCAACCCCTCAGGGAGACTCTGTCATGTGGAGGTATAAGCGGCTTCCAGGTTGCTCTTTTCTACCCCTGGATTCTGGGTTTCTGGTTCTGTCTATGGAATTGATTTAATTACATTTACTTTTTTGAGAAACTCGCATTTTCCAGTTTTTAACATCTACTAAGGCAGACACTGAAACAGGAAACCGTATTCATCGTGACTCAGCAAACAGTGCC
>NC_022009.1:54295701-54296322 GCF_000317375.1 Microtus ochrogaster | reverse complement strand
CTCTTATAGTTATTGATTTGAAAGATTGTTTCTTCACTATACCATTACAAGAAAAGGATAGAGAAAAATTTGCCTTAACAGTGCCTGTAGTAATAGGAGCTGTGGGGCTTCTTCCCCAGCACCCCATTCGCCTGTTAGCTTATGCCCCGAAATAATTACATGGATACTGTATTCTTTTAAACACAGCTTAGCCCATTAGCTCTAGCCCTTACTGGCTAATTTTGATATCCCAATCAACCCATTTCTAATAAACTGTGTAGCACCGGTCTTAACGGGAAAGATTCAGCATGTCTGACCTGGCGGCTTGCTTCATCGCGTGCGTCTGCCCGGGAGAGGGGAGCATGGCGTCTCTGAGCTCACTTCCTCTTTCTCCCAGCATTCTGTTATGTTTACTCCACCATTCTAACCTATCAGGGCAAGCAGTTTCTTTATTTAATTAACAAATGACCTTCCTCCATAATTTCCCCTTTTTCTGTTTAAACAAAAAGGGAAGGCTTTAACTTTAACATAGCAAAATTACATATAACAAAACAGTTATCAAATAAAAATTACAATATTTACATCTATTTTATCTTTATCATAAAAAAGGAAAACAACTTAACTATCTATCTATTCTTCAAC
>NC_022009.1:54279300-54280010 GCF_000317375.1 Microtus ochrogaster | reverse complement strand
AAGCCTTTTTCATCTGGGTTGACATTGCTCCCTCCAAGAGCCAAAGACCATTTAACTAAAACTACAATGTAAGGCATGGGAAACCCTCTTATGAATGGTTGGTCAGATCTGCCCAAGATATTCCAGAAACAAACAGCTTATTCCTATTGCCCTTGTTTATCCCCAATGGTGGGAAGTAAATCCCCTATTGTTGAAAATATTGAAGATGCTATGCATTTCAGAAACAGGTTACAGCGTCTCCTGATCTGGGATTGACTGAGGACGAGCTTTTATGGTACTTAAGGTGTCAGGCAAGTTTCCAAGGTGGGAAACAAGAAACAGTTCCACCTACTATGACACCTATAAATCACATCAATGACCAGTATGGAATGATAACCCAGGGTATAGTAGTGGCACACATCCTTGGCACTAACCAGCAACTCTCTAATTGAACTTAATGCTCACTTAGCAAAAAAGAAATTATGCCTAGTCCTGGAAACCTAGCCAACTACTCAGTGCTAGTGAAGTAATGGATCTTGGAGGATTAGCTACAGTGACCACTTTAATATACCAGAAATTTGTCTTTGTAGCTCAATATATGTTGTGGTTGTTTGAATAGTTAGGCCCCACACCAGAGAGACTCATATATATTAGGAATATTTCCTAACGCGAGCTCCCTGCTGATGCAAAATTTCTAATTAAGTCAAATTAAAACAAGCCAAATTAAAAAA
>NC_022009.1:54272292-54278997 GCF_000317375.1 Microtus ochrogaster | reverse complement strand
ATACTGTAAAAGTGTCCACAAGTGTTAAGAGATAATGAAGTTTTTATGAGTAGGCATATGGATGAATTTAACCTGCCAATCTTTGCCCAGTTGGTGTCCATGAAGCCGGTGTAGAGACTGACATATGCAGAGAGCCCCTTGAGGATTGGCTTGGGCACACGTCTAGCAGGAGGATTGAACCTGTAAAATAGAATCTTGGAGATAGGTGGGGTTAAAAGGGGCTCCAAGAAGTGGAACAAAGCTTTGGGGAAGTGGTTAAGGATATCTTGACCCAGTGAAGGTGCTGGGATAACAGGCATCACTAAGAAAGAATGAGAGAAAAAAATTGTCCACAAGAATGCGGGGCAGTGACAAAGTTTTAAGTGGGGAGGAATAGGTCCCATCTACCACCATAGCTGAAATTGGTGAGGGAAACTTAAGGCCCAAGTGAGAATACTTACCTACTACCTGCAGCTTTGCCTTAGACTTGGATAGGGTTACAGGATAAATCAAGTCTAGGCAGTGTCAATCCTCTGCAAGGCTGAGACATTCGAGGGCTGGCACAGTTTCACTTTCCAATGGTGATAAGGCTGGATTTCTGTGGCGTGGCATAGAGGACAAGCCCTCACAGGGGCATTGTGATTTTCAGTGTCCAGGTTGCTGGCAGATAGGGCATAACCTCAGAGTAGGTGTAGTGCAATATCGTGCCATGTGCCCATTTAAGCCACACTTGAAACAGTTTGCCAGTGAGGTTGACTTAGCCTGGGCTCTGTCTGCTCATTATGAAAAAGGGGGTCCAGGAGAGGAGCTGTGAGGTAAGAGGGGAGGTGGAAGGTGGAAGTTGACCTTGAACCTCTGAATTGGGAAGGGAGGGGAAAGAATGTTGCTCCACGGGAGGGGATTGGGAAGTGTGGGCTTGAGGGAGTGGGGGAGGTCCCAGTGCCTCTGGTAGCATGGTGCTGCCTGACACTAGCTACTAAGGTGTGGGGGGGGGCAGAAACCAAAAACCATGGTCATATGTAAGCTCTGTTCATTTGTATCAAACAGGCTCAATTTAAAAAGATTTTTGTACGAGGCATTAAAGGAGCAACAGCGGACCTGGCTTTGAATTGTTTAAGAGTCTATGCCCAACTACATGACCTAAGCCCACTCCAGCCTGTCTGCCAAAATGGCTCTTAGGTCTAAATGGGGCCACGGACATTGAATGCCTGGTGTCCCAAGACAAACAGATCTCTGCCTCAGCCAAGCCCAGTCCCGTGGGTTTGACCACAGCTAGGAATCGGACTCCTGACATGAGCTCACGACTTCAACAGGAATCCGAAAAACAACAAAAATATTACAAATGGGTCCCACCAAAAACCCTATAGCATAGACAAGAAAAGAAACTCACTAAGACACAGCCACTGTAGACCAGAAGCCGGTTTAACATGACATGGAGAGCTCAGATTGTAGACTTTCAACATGCAGCCTGTCAAGTGGAAAGTGCCTGCCCTATCTTGCTGGGACCTTCAAAATGTTAGGAATACTTCCTAATGTGAACTTCCTGCCGACTCAAAATTCCCAATCAAACCAAATGAAAATGAGCCGAATTAAGAAATATCCTGGTTCTACACTCTCAGGTGGCCCTGAGGGGGAACCAGGAAGCTGCAGGAATGCAACCCTTGGGAGGAAGAAAGGGAGACACTTGTTCCTCTTTTGGGAAATTATTTAAATACCCTGGGGAGTGGTCCTGACCCCATGCCCAGGGAGGGGTCAGGACCTGGCCTGCTAGGATTTGGAGTCCCTACAAGGCCTGGGGGCTGGGATAGATGCCAGGGGCTGGGGCCTATGCTCCCAACTTAACAATATATTTGAATGCTTGCCCCATAGTGAGTAGCACTATTAGGAGGTGTGGCCTTGTTGGAGTAGCTGTAACATTATTCTAGGAATTGTATCATTTGGGGGATGGGCTTTGAGATCTTATATGCTCAACCTATTCCCAATAGGGTGCGTAGTCTCCTTCTGCTGTCATCAACTCTTTCTCCAGCATCATGTCTGCCTGAATGCTAACATTGCCTGCCATGATAAATACGGACCAAATGTCTGAAACTGTAATGTAGTCCCAATTAAAGGTTTTCTTTATAAGAAAAACTGTGGTCATGGTATTTTTTCTCAACAATGGAAACACTAATGAATGTAATCCTCACCTCAGAATTCATCAAGGAAACTTCTCCTTGCTCAAAAGCCCATTACAGAAAACCACCATCAAACATGATGTCCAATTGTAGAAACCAGTCCTGTAAGACGTTAAGACAATCCTGAAGCCACTTTTGACAATTCTGAATCCTCTCAGCCTCTGTGCCATAGTGCTTCCTCTCCTCCCCTGGGAACCAAGGACCTAACAGCTATACTCCCACCTACTCAGTTCCTGAACAATAGCCCATATAAGTATGCTTTGGTTCGGTCCCCTGGGAAACAGGGTCAAAATGACCTCTTACCTCATCTGATCTGGCAACAGCTCTCCAGTCAATTATTGATAATAGCCCTTTCCAATAAGCCAATCAGAATAGTCAAAGAACAACCCCCCTTGCTTCTGTGGCCCCTTTAAAAGTAGACTTTACCAGCTATTCGATGTCCCTCAGCTTCCTGAATGCTAGGGGACCCTGTCATGACAGAATTAATAAAATCCTCATGCTTTTGCATCGGCTGTGGTGTATGAGATGGACTCTGGGGGTGACTCCTTCTCGGTGTTTGGACGCTAGAGTCCAACAGGCCCATTCTTCCTCTCTCTGGTGGACAAGCTGCCTGCCTCCTGTGCTGGTGGAGAACACAAAATCCACATTTCCCGGAGAGCTTTCTCTCATCCAACCTTGACTCAGTTGTTCTATGCATAAACACATTTCCCCTTGGCATTGTTGGAAAACACAAGAAGGGGCTGTCTATGCCACTCTTACATGGATGTCCTCAGTCAATGTTCCTCAGATGGGATCCTACCCAAGGGTGAGCTCTGCTGCTGCCTCTGGGCTGTTGGGTAAGGTCACTTCCCCAGACCTGAGGTGACTCGAACCTGGTCTGAGGCCCTTGGTCTCACCACCCCCTTCACATCAGCTCAACACACACAAAACATGGGCTTGAACAGAGGACAGATGACTTCTTTCTCAGAGCCTGTCCTATCCCTAAGGTCCCCTTCATCTCAGAAATGCAGTCTGCCCACGGAGCCAGTCTTCTTTAGTGGCCTCTCAGCCATACCACACAGCTGGTCTGAGAGCTTCAGGCACACACCTCAAGGCCACTCTCCCCTGTGCCCTACTTTCCAGCCCCTGCAGATGAGGTGCTGCTGTTTCTGGAGAGTTCCTCTCAGCTGTCTCTCTGCTTGACTAGGAAAAGGGGAAGTAACAGTAGTGAGCAACAGACTGAACACACTCCATTGTGTTTCAACCAAGGCTTTTCTCGCCTTTGGGGGGTTCTTTCTGCTCCCAGGTGGTTGATGGAGGAAGGTCATTGGTTAAAAAAAATAAAGAAACTGCTTGGCTGGCCCTCATAGGTTAAAACATAGGTGGGAGGAGTAAACAGAACAGAATGCTGGGAGGAAGAGGAAGTGAGCTCAGACTATACAGCTCTCCTCTTGGGGGCAGACGCCTCAGAGAGACGCCATGCTCCCATCTCCAGGGCGGATGCGAGAGCTCTGCTCTCTGAGGCACACGCGATGAAGCTCTGACCCAGGATGGATGTAGGCTAGAATCTCCCTGGTAAGCCACCTCGTGGGCTACACTAGAAATGGGCTAGTCCAGGTGCAAGAGTTAGCCGAGAAGAGGCTAGATAGAAATGGGCCAAGCAGTGTTTAAAAGAATACAGTTTCTGTGTAATTATTTTGGGGCATAAGCTAGCCAGGCAGCCGGGGTGCTGGGGACGCAGCCCCGCATCTCCTATTACTACAGGTGGTGGTGACGCTGGGTACTTCTTCAGGAAGGGAATCAGTAGCAAGAAGAGCCCCGCTCCACACATAACACCAAAAATCATGTCCTTGGCCATGACAATGGAGCTGAGGCTCATCCAGTAGTCACTAATGCTGCTCCCGGTGTCTTCTTTCTGCAGATTTATATTTACTAATAAAATGATTTCTTCAACTCAGACATGAATTTCGTTTGTTTCACTGTTATGTAGCAGTATCAATTTTCAATAAAATTTAGAATAATATAATCCTGTCTTCATCTATAGAATGCTAATGAAAATGAAATTCAAAAGCTTTTTATAAGAATGCAGGTGGATAATATGAATTAAACCTTCAAGGATAATTTGACTGTCAGCAGTATTTTACTTCTCCTCCTCCTCTTCCTCCTCTTCTTCTCCTATGCTTTCTCCTCATTCTCCCCTTTCTCTTCTTTTTTTTTAAAATCTGGGTAGCCCTAACTGTCCTAGAACTCACTCTGTAAATTAGATTGCCCTCAAACTCAAAGATCTACCTGCCTTTGCCTCCTGAGTGCCAGGATTAAAGGTGTATGCCACCACCATCAGGCTTGCTTCTTTTCTTTACGTGTTAAATTTTTAAATTAACAAACTAACAGAATCATTTAGGTACATGCTTTTCCTATATAACTGTCTTGCTATTGTGAATAGTTTTACAGTCAGCATGGATATATGGGTATCTCCTATGCAGGGTGTGAACATCATCCTTTGAGTCTATGTAACACTGACTGTTGGCCAGGGATGGAGATGCAGTGTGACCTGATACTGAGCAGTGTTTGGATTTGCAGATTTCAGGGAAGGTGTGCCCTGTAAGGCCTGATACACAGGAGCACACATGTGGTCTTGGCATCAGGGTCAACTTGGCCTGATGCCTAGATGTGCGTATGTGGCAATGGCCCATGTGTGCCCAGCAGGAGGTGATACCTAGTAGTCTTTGTGGGGTGGCAAAAGGGGTGATAGTTTCAAGGTGTTTCTGATATGTGGAACTGTATGTGATATGGAAGCCTGGGGATGTTGTTCAGCAAAGCCTGATATCTGTAAGTTTCCATGGGAGGTTAGCACATGGGAGTCCAGCATGGCTTGAATAATGCCACTGTAGCTTGGGTGGCAATGGTGAGGGACTAATGCAAAGTACAATATATGTGATAGAGGGAAAGGGGATAGTTCTGTGGGACCTGACACATACAGCAGTGTTGGAGGAGGGCCGCTTGTTCATCCTGGCCACCCACAACTGAAATAATCACACAGGAACTGTATTATTTAAATCACTGCTTGGACCATTAGCTCTAGCTTCTTATTGACTAACCCTTACATATTAATTTAACCCATCTCCATTAATCTTTGCATCACCATGAGGTCATGGCCTACCAGCAAAGTTGCAGCTCCATGGCTTCTCTCTGATTCTGCCCTTCTTTCTCTCAGCATTCAGCCTAGCTTCTCTCCACCTAACTCTGTTCTACCCTATCAGGCCAAGCCAGTTTCTTTGTTCATTAACCAATAAAAGCAACACATAGACAAAAGGACCTCTCCTACCACAGCAGTATATGTAGAACTCCAGGGGATTGCCCACAAGATCTCATACCTGGACCTAGTAGTGTATGTGGGACTGGACAGCGTGGGCGGGAATGTCCAGCACGGAATTAGTTCTAGAGGTGTGGTGGTGGAGATGAATATGCTAGAGGAACTGATGCCCAGGTGGCTCTGTGAGGTGGTACAGGAAATAGCAATGAGTACAGGCTGGAAGTTGGTGTGTCACAGGGCCTGATACGTAACAGCATGTGGGGTTTCAGCAGAAGAGGAGGTGGTTATCTATTAACCTGAGATCTAGCAGTGACTGTAGAATGGGGTAGAAGGAAAGAGGGCCTGATATCTACTAGTTTACATGGTGGCAAGGAGTATAACAGTTCCTGATAGTCAGCATTTTATGTGGGTTGCAGTGGGGTTCCAGCTGGTGCTGATACATTGCACACTCAATCACACTATAGTCCACATAGTCTGTTAGGTAGGAGGTCCCCCTGAATCCCACGACGCTGCTTCTATTTCACCACACCTCTAGAAGTCAGGGTATGAGGGGTGAAGGCCTGAAACCTAGAGGTTTGTATGTAGTGGTGATACAGAGGTGTTCATTGGAGTCTGATGAATCCATAGGCTGTTGGGTGCTCCTAGGGGTGTGTGTAGCAGAACCTGTCTCTGTTGGAGCTTTTTCCAGAGCACCGCAGACGGAGCATGGGACAGGCCAGCAGATAGGATCTGTTGTTGGAGGCCGCTCATTTGTTCCCGGCTACCCAGACTCAAAATAACCACTCAGAAACTATATTATTTAAATCACTGCTTGGCCAATCACTTAAGCATATTCCTGGCTTACTCTTATATATTAAATTAACCCATTTCTATTAATTTGTATTCACCATGAAGCTTGTGGCCAGATTATTTGCTGTGTCATTTTCATTGTCACCCTATGGGGGGAAAATGAAATATCTTTCAACTGATGAATGGATAAGGAAAACCTGGCCACAGTGGAGTTCTGTATAGCTGTAAAGAAGAATGGAACAGTGACGTTTCAGGTAAATGGTGGAACTGGCACATATGATCCCGAGTCAGTTAATTCAGGTTCAGGAAGGCAATCACTGTATGTTCTCTGTATTTGTCAGTCCTTCTTCCAGAATTCCAGATGTGGGAATATGAATAACCACAGGAAACAGTGTGGAGTAACCACAGGAAACAGTGTGGGGTAACCACAGGAAACAGCGTGGAGTAACCACAGGAAACAGCGTGGAGTAA
>NC_022009.1:54265711-54271576 GCF_000317375.1 Microtus ochrogaster | reverse complement strand
GGAGGAGAATAGTAGGACACAGGTACCTAAAAGGGGAAATAGAAAAAAAAATATGGAGGGAAAAGTTATATTTTCTAGGGATAGGGAGGGAGGGAAACACTGGGGAGACCACCACAAAGATGATAGAAAAAGCCACAGGGAAACATTATTCTATGTTTACTTAAGGAGACATAGATAACATTCCAGAAGCAAAGTCGGCCTTGGCCCTCTCTCTGTGCACCCTGCACACATTCTGAAACTCACATCTGTCATGGTCCTCATTGCTGCTCAGCACAGCAGGGTTTCATTGCTCTCCACACCACCCCCTTCCACTTTGGCCAAGCCAACAAAAGCTCTGAATTTCTCCACAAACTCCCTGTGGGAGAAGTTCTAGCATGTAAGGGTGGTGGTAAATTTTGTATGCCTGAGAGCAATGCCATCTCCTGTTACCTGAGCAGAGGCAGCAGCTCAGACGTGCAGTGGGTGAGCGCTGCTGATGTGACATTATTCGTCCAATGGACACTTCGGTGTCTCCACCTTGAGCATCACACTACATAACCCAGTCCACTGAAGGGGCAGAGGAGGAGCTGAGGGCAATCCTTTGGCTGCTGGTCACTCACTTGAAGCCCTGGACTGTTCTGGTGCACAAACAGGGGACTCTGGCTGGCTTCACGATTCTCTGCATCTCACTGTGGCTCTGTGAGCCTTCTTTTTGTGTCTTCGAGTCTTCTTCTTCCCTCCAGGCCTTCCACAGTACCAACTGCTGGCTCCTCGCCTGCTTTAACCAGTCTTTGTTCAAGATGTCCCCGGGCCAGTGAAGCTGTGAGAAGATGGCCCAGCTTGATGCTAAGAAGCCTGCAGAGAGCCAACCTAACATGGACAGCCCATGGAGGGAGATTCAAAGGAAGAAAAGCCGAAGCCCCAGGCCAAGTGAAAAGGGGGAAAGGCCACCTTCCCAGCTCCTGAGGAGATGGGCAAGTGTGAGCAGGCACAGGCTGCTGAGCCTGAGGACTCCTTCACACTCCTGCCCAAGTGAACGTTGTGTTGGTGAGTTTAAGCGCAAGCACTCCCATGAAGTCACCTCTTTGTGACACTGCCATCTTTCAGTAACACTTTGATAAGGACGGCTGGTCCCCGTGGTAGCTGACTACTGCTCCTCTGAAGCATTTTCTGGACCTTTACGAGTTGCCGCTTCGTCACTGGAGTGCCCCAGCAATTGGAGAAGCTGGGAAGAATTCCTTCGCCAGGGTTTTCCTCTCGGCCACCACCTCCAGCAGCTCCACTTCTCACCCTTGGAAATCTTCCAAGGGTGAGAGGTCACCTTTCTGCTGAGTCTGGATTGGCATGCGGGCTCTGATCATATACAGAGAGAAAAGTGGAGCCTGGGGACTTCCAAAATGTGGGAAAAGCCTTCAATCACGGCAAGATCTTCAAGTGAATATCTCTGGCAGGTGCACAGCTCGCCCTTCAGAGAGATAGGGGCCTTTGAAAGGAAACAGATTATTGACAAAACACATACACATTTGCGCATGCAAGTGCATACATAATTTACATGAAGTTATGCCACTTGGCAGGATAATGATCCTCCCAAGAGCCCTAGATTAAAGAAATCCCGGTGCCAGGGAAATCTTCCTTTGTAGTGTTGGTTAGAAGAGTCCAAGAGACCCCAAACAGAATGGGCTACCGCTGATGCTCTTTGTTGTCTCCCAGAACTTGAAGGTAAGACCCCATACTTACATACATATAGTAAGGAGATCATGGTTTGGGAACGGGGATGTGGGAGAAGCTGAGGTGCAAGAAGGAGAGAGGCATGAGCGATGGAGATGCAGGTCCTGTGTATGAAGTTCTCAAAATTATATAGAATTATTTAATTAGAAAAAAACCCAAATCGAAGGTTGGTAGCGATACTTGAGGCAGCACAGAAAGTGCGCAGGAAATATGAGGACTAGTTCAACAAGTGATTCAAAGTATTCTCCTAGATTACAGGAGAAACTGTGAATAATTTGGGGAAGTTGTTACAACTGAGAAAGAAGTCGTGCCACTCGGGACACAGACGCAGGCTCCTTGAACTGTTTGTTTCAGACCGTCAGTCTTGTTGACCCTTTGGTCTCAGCAGGTGATCCCTAGTGAGCAGCAAACATTTATTGACTGAATAAATGGTTCTTTTTATTCAGGGAGGACCAGAAGCTGGGAGTAAACCTCAAATCTGTCTTTCAGAAATGAGCCCTCTAGGGGACAGAAGGCAGTGGGTAGGGGAGGTGCACCCTAGCTGACAATCCTGGGAAAGAAAGCGCAGAGCATGCAAAAGCCCCTCACTCCTTCCTTAACCGTGCGCGGGCAGGAATGCCGCACCTGCTTTAGAGGCGAGCTCCCTAGCCGCAAAGAAGGTCACATGATTCCAGCACGGCCCGGTCAGGAGGGTCCTGGTTGGCTAGCCTGTCTGATTGGCTGAGTTGTGGACATGTGACCAATCAGGCCCACAGATCAGTACTTAACAGTTGGTGCGAGGTAGTTGAGACAGTTGGTGGCCAGTTTGTTAGGGACAACTGAGACGGTTCGCCAAGGCGGTGTGTGACGCCATGATTTCCAGAGATGTGCTCCCGGTCTACTCGACACCCAGGTACAGCGTGCTCTGCTGCTGTCTTCAGTCAGTAGTCTTGCTTTTATGGGGCTTTCGCCTTGCTTTCTCTGCGTGTCCGAACCGCATTGGTTTGGGTTTCAGGTATTGGCCCTTTTTCCACTGCCTGGTTAATGGAGAACTCAGGGCTGCTGGAGCCTGTATTCTGAATCACCGAGGACTCTATGCAGCCATTTCTGGACTGTGAGGTTGACTGAGACACCTTGCTCCCTGCCCAGCACTCTGGTCCATCGGAGGGAAACAGACCCTGTCCCTGTGGTCCCCCTTTATGTTCAGGCTTCCGCAAAGCCTCCAGATTCTGCATACGAGAGAAAACAAGCTGTATTTGTCTTTAGAGACTTGGCTTGTCACATATAAAACTATCACCTTTAGCTCCACCTACTTTCTGGAAAATGACAAAAATGTCATTCTTAAGAGCAGGTACAATTTTGCATTGTACACTCTTTGTATGCTTTATCTGTATATTTCAAACTGAGCTGCTGTTCTTGAATGAACTTCTCTTGATATGGACATGGCCTTTAAATGTGTTGCTGAACTAGTGTGAAGTATCAAGCACTCTCATTAAGGTTTGTCACGGCGATTACATCAAAATATTGTTGCATAATAGTTTCATAATATTTCAGATTCTATAAAATTCTGTTTGCTGTGTGCGTCCATGTGATGGTCAGAGGACACAGTGTGGGCTCAGTTCTCTCTTTCCCCCGTGTGAGTTCCAGGAGTGAGGCTCGGGTCCTCAGGTCTGGCAGGGAGCAGCCGTGCCCACTGAGGCTGTCTGCTTTCCCTGTGTCTACTTTTGGTTCCAGAGTAACACGGGCTTTGTAGGACATGTTGGGAAGTGTTCCTCCCCTTCTGTTTTTATGGAATTCTTTGAGGAACGTTACTGTTAATTCCTCTGTAAATGTCTGGCAGAAGCCATCCACGGGTATGTTTGGCCTTGGATTTTTTGTTGGTAGTTGAAATCTCTCAGTTTCATTGCTTGTTATTGACCTATTCAATTCAGGCGTTTTATATGCATTTAGAAATTTGTCTTTTTTCTCCCTGTTTTACAATTTGTTGCAGTATAAGCTTTCTAAGTCAGTCCTAATGGTTCTTAGAGCCTTGCTGTAAAATCTCCTTCATTCGTCTCTGGGTTGACTCTGATCTTTTCATTTGATTAGTTTTTGGGGTCAGTTTTGATCTTCCTTTTCAACAACCAAGCTTTTGTTTTGCTCTTCATCGCCTCTTTGGTTAGGGTCAGCTCTCATCTTCAGCTTGTTTTAGCAGCTACTGCTTTGGGGTTTAGTTTTTATTTTCCCGTGACCCTGGCCCGCATTGTGAGACCATCTCAGATCTCTCTCACTTTTCCATGTAGCAATTGCAAGCTGTAAACCTTCCTCCTACTCCTGCTTCTCGTTGTTTTTAATCTGGTTTTGTCAGTTGGTGTTAGGACAGATTCTCAAGCAACTTGCAGGTAAAAGAAGAGGTGGGTGACGATGTAGCTGGACCTGGAGGCCAGTTCTTCCTAAGAACTCTTATGGATGATTGTATCTTCCTCAGGACCAAAGGCAATAGCAGCTTTACAGAGGTGTGTCACCTCCACACATAGGTGCAGACTGAGAAAAATGACTCCGATGACAGGATTAAAATTGGCACTCTTAGGTCCTGGACCACCCAAACATCATCAAGCTGTTCTACATTGTCGAAACCAAAGAGCACATCTACATAGTGATGGATCATACTGCTGGGGAGATCTGGTGAATCACATTGAGAAGGTAGGCTGTTTGCAGGAGGAGCAGGCCCACCGCATCTTCACACACATGGTGCGTGCCATTAACTACTGCCAGGAGAACAGTGTTGCACGTAAGGACATCAAACCAGACAACATCCTGCTGGATGGCAAAGGAAGTGTCAGACTGTGTGACTTTGACCTGGCCATCAAAGTCACCTGTGGGCAGGAGTTCAAAGGTTGTGGTATGGTGTGTGGTGTGGTGAGGCCTGATATCCAGTGTGTGACAGCTGGATCTGATCATAGCACTGTGTTGGCAGGTACAGTGAGAAGGTATGAGCAGCAGGGCCTGGTACCTAGGAATGTGTGTGTGCTGTGCTTGCACCCCCGTGTTAATAGCCAACATACAATGTTAGTTTAAGGACATGTAGGACACTCACTATGTAGATTTCTAGATAGAAGACCTGGGTAGACAGCATCTCTTCTGCTGTCCCTATACACAATGCTAGGTACCAGATCCTGCTAGAGAACCTCAAACTCCAGTGCTGCCTGGGATACAATGATAGGTCTCAAGCCCCCTGGACACTCTCCTGTCAATGACCCATATAACCTGCTAGCTTACTCTTGGACACCTCATGTTCTGACATATATCACCAGGCAGATGCACTGCCAGACACCACTGCCATGCTACCTTACTCGTGCTGCTAGGTGCTAGGCCCTGCTGAACAACCTCCCATTGCCCCAAATCCATTAAGTATTGGTCCTTTTATGACTTCCCACTAACCTCCACATTAAAAGGTAGGTATTGGGCCCTGCTGGACAAGCCCCCAATATATACATCACATGTATTTCTGGGTATTGGATCCTAAATGATCCCTGCAAAAATCCCACGTTAACTGGTAGGCATCCAGCCATGTTGGCTACTCCCTGCGCTATACCAACAACACACTGTCCTTCTGGGCCCTGCTTGACAGCCTCAAACTAATGAAGCGTGCATTCACTGCTATGTCAGGAGTGGCTTGGATATCAGCTGCTCTCAAGGATCTACTACAGTGTAGATCTACTACTATCAGGCCTTGCTGGACACTCCTTGACCTGTCACCCACCGTACACTGCTCTGTGTTAGGCCCTGATGGGTACCCCATGACACCAACCTGTATAAACTTGCTGGACGTCCCCTCACTCATTCGTCCTGCTTAGCGCACAAAGCTAGGTGAGTTCCTACAGCACACACCCTCACCTTGCTGCTGTGTCTGAGACCCTGGTGGACATACTCAACTGTCCCCCAACACTGTTAATGAGGCTTTCCTGGAAACACCCCAACCTACTATAGTATTACTTATCAGGCCTTGATAGACACCCCTTCATCTCTACCACCTAACATACTGTAACACCTACTTCCTACTTCCTCTACTGCTCCCCACTGCCTCTGCGACCACAAATCCACTTCTAGGTATCAGGCTCCATTTAATGCCCCACCCATCATAAACTGTTAGTTATCAGAGTGTATTGGAAGCTTCTCCTCCTGCTGCACTGCACAGAA
>NC_022009.1:54263257-54264466 GCF_000317375.1 Microtus ochrogaster | reverse complement strand
CTGCTGTATCGCCCCTCACATCCCCATATACACAGGTATCAGGCACTGTAGCTGAACCTGCAGCTTTGCCCCCTGAACACTGGTGTTGGAAACCCCGCATTGTCAGCATCTTTGCACATGTTTTGTGGGGAATCAGATCCTGGTGGATGCCACTTTGTGCTCTCTCCCTTGCTCCATATACTGTGCTGTACATCAGACTCTGGACAAGCTACCCCATTTCTGCAAAACAAAAACAAAATCCCAAACTGACTGTTTCTCAGGTCAGGCTATACAGGACCCTGTCTGTCCACTCACTATCTAAACTTGTTAGTAGCCAGCCTTTCTGGGCACTGCAGCATCATATTGTACACACTGCTACATATAAGGAACTGACGGCACCTTGTCCCTAGGCTGCCATCTCACTTATTCTACTTGTTAGAGCCCACTGGTTATGCCTAGCCCCCAACCACCCACATACATGGTCCTGATACCACTGGACTGCTAGAAGTCTGTGTATATGGGGCTTTGGCTGAGGGGACAGGCCTTGTTGGGCATCCCCCTTCCCTGGCAGGCCACATACACTGGAAGACATCAACTCCTGTTGCATCCCTGGGCACAGAATCCTTCCAGGAATCAGGCCCTGCCGGTCCCTACCCCACACAAGCTGGTAGATACCCGTTCCTACTGGACACCACTCTGCAGAGCTGTTAGGACACAGATGCTGCTGGGGTCTTACCCATACTTCATGTTTTGGACTAGGTATCAGGCCGTCGTGGACACATTCCCTCCCTGTCCTCATCACCCATAAATATTCTTCCATGTTTCAGACTATGCTGGTGGACCCACGGTGCCTCACCCCACATGCAGTGTTGGGTATCACATCCTTCTGGATGCCTCACCTCACGTCGATTGCTAGGAGTTGGGCCTGCTGGACCCCTGACTCACACTCCAGATGCACTGTTAAGGTTTAGTTCTGTTGACACTTGACTCCCAGACTTAGGATACTTCGAGGAATCAAGCCACACAGGACACCATTCCTCCTGGCCACTGTATTATGCATGGTATCAGGAACCACTGGACCTGCTTCCCACACACAGTGTTCAGGGAAAGGCCCTGTGGGACACATGTTCTCCCCTTTCCCCGTCATTGCCATCTGCATACATGACTAGTTTTTAAGTCCTGTTGGATACTCTCCTGCTATTTCCCCATATAAACTCATTCAGCCAGCTG
>NC_022009.1:54262055-54262902 GCF_000317375.1 Microtus ochrogaster | reverse complement strand
GGACTTGGTACACACCCTCTGACAAGTCTTTCTCTCCTTCTGTCAAAGCTCCATTCCTAGCAGTGTAGTGGGCCAGCAGCAGTTGGGTGGTATCCAACAGGGATGTCTAGCCGTGTGTGTGACCACCAGCTGTGTGTGGAGGTGTCAGCTGTGTTTGCCCTGCTGGTCCTCATATCTGAGGACTCACGTGGGACAGGTAGGAAGGGAGTGTCTTCCAGACATGTCTGTTGGGCAGTGACAAGGGACAGTGCCCATGTGTGTGCTTGTCCTGTCAATACAGTCATATGCTTTCTGCTCAGTAAGAAAGCAAGCTTGCTGTCACACATTGAACACACACGGAGCACTGTCGAGCCTGCCGACGTGTTTCACAGTCTCCTAAGGACTTATGTTGCATGGCATGTATGCAGAGTTTGCTTTCCTGGCCTTCTCAGTATGAAGGTCAACATTCTGTGATCAGGTAGAGGAAGCCGCAGTCTCTGGACTTCGCCCTCAGAATTATGCGTACTCAGATTCCTGAGGAGAGCTTTGCCACCTCTCTTCGACCTGGCCTGGATAATGGCTTTTCCTGGTCCACAATGCATTTCCAAAAAGGGTTAGGGGATGCTGTCGATACTGCTCAGGGCTACTCAGTATTGAGAAAGTGCAATGGTTTGAATTCACTAACAGTCTCTTTCCTGTGTCTTTCTCCTTTCAAGTGGCAGAAGAGAAAGGGCCCGTCTCTGTGGTTGTTGAAATGTGAGGAGCAGAGATCAGCCTGGCATGGCTGGCTCTCAGGGGAAGAAGCCAGGCCAGAGCTCCATGGGCACAAGTTCCTGCACCGTCCGTCCAGTTGCTGGGTTTTAGCTAC
>NC_022009.1:54260060-54260682 GCF_000317375.1 Microtus ochrogaster | reverse complement strand
CCCCCTCCCAAAGGCGTCACAACCCACAGGTTGAGAATCCTGCTTTGTACTGTCTCTGTTGATTTCTGTTCTCTCCTTGGGAGATGAGAGCCTGGCGTCCAGTGGAGGTGTGCTGCTCACGCCTTAAGGCTCACAATGGCACTTCTGTCCTCTGTAATGGGCCAGTTACGCTGCTGAAGTGTGATGGTGCAGGGTTATCCCCAGGTCCACTGCCTTCTGTCCCAGAGTGGAGCCTCTGCACTTGTGCTGGACAGATGGTGCACTGTGGGTGGTTGTTATTCTAAGACACACTACACTGTTCTGTGTTAGGCAGGAGGCTAGTTCCTGGAGGGAGCGACCCACAAGGCCCCTAAGTAGAACCCAAAGAGTAAGAGTTGGGCGTCAGGATGTCAGGGTAATGGTATCAGTCCACTGCTGGTCAGTGTTAGATTCCTGTCTAAGCAGGATGCAAAGACGGTGGTGGACTGTGAAACCGGACCCATAGAATAATAAGTGGCATCGGTTGGCTGGCTGGGACAGCTTCAATTTCCTTCAGGTAATTCCTGGCCAGGGGAGTATATTCAGAATACTGATACCCTTTCCTCTAATAAACTTTTCAATTACGGGTATATTTAGACCCCTA
>NC_022009.1:54257474-54259960 GCF_000317375.1 Microtus ochrogaster | reverse complement strand
TTGTGAGCCACCATGTGGTTGCTGGGAATTGAACTCAGGACCTTTGGAAGAGCAGGCAATGCTCTTAACCACTGAGCCATCTCTCCAGCCCCCTCCGTTTCTTATTAAGGTAAATTTCAACATTTTGACTTTAATTCTCCTCCGTTGGCTCTCGTTCTAAATCCCACCTCTGACCTCTCTGCGAGGGCAGAGTTGTTCGCGTTTCCACATTATTACCAGGTGAGCAGCAAAGAAGAAAGCTTCTAGAAAATGAACTTCTGCAAGACAACCAGAAAGTGTTGACAGCGGTGCCTTGGTCTAGCAGTCTTTGGCTCTTGTGAAAGATGACCCCGGCTTCTCTGTGGCTCCACTGGGCGTTGGCCACGGTGCCTGCAGTTTGCCGGTTCTGCTTGGGTGTCTGCTTTAGTTGCTTTCCCTCAACCATTTCTGCAGCTGCTCCCTAGGTTGTCTCAGCTCACCATTTCCCCGTTCAGCAGTGAGCATCCCTGTACAGAAAACAACTGTTTTTATATTCAGATTAGCGGTGTAATTTTTTTTTTCCTGATTACACTCTGGATGACACTGATAAGGCAAACATGTGGGAAGAAATTCCCTTCCAGTCACCATGGTGGATGCTGTGAATCAACTAAAAGAGGTTGAGTAAGCTGTCCTTTGTGAGAGTTACAGTGTCGAAGAACACCTGCCTAAAGTAGCCGTTCGGAGATGTAGAATACGGGTCACATTGTCAACTAGCTTTGGGCTGGAAATGGATTACCGCAGCCTGGGGATGCTCTCACGGCAGCAGCGCTAGGCAGGGCAATGAGCAGCAGTTTCTATTAGTCACAGGTAATAAAAGTACTGTGTACCGTGGGGAGCTGTTAACATGTCATGTTGTGTTTGTGACCTTGAATCATATGTCCAAAATAAATCACCTGAGCTTTTAGGAATATGAGATATTTGATACTCTATCATAAACTGCTAGATGATTTTGCCTAGTTATACCCTAATGTGAGTTCTGAACATAGGTAAGGCAGGCCATTCAAGGCTGTAATGCTGTAATGCTTGATCGTTTGGGTGTTAAACACATACGTGACTTGGGATGTTTCTACTGATGGTGGTTTTTAGGGACATATAACATCATAACTGAAGGGGCAGGTGCCTTTCTGTGTGTAGGTATGGTTGTAGCACCCCTTTAAAGAAAGCTTGTCTGGTTTCTGTTTTGATAAGTGTGTCTCATTTCATCAGTGGTGTGACAAGAAGGGTTGCTGGGAGTTGGTTGAGGGGGCGTGGACTGAGACTCCAGAGAGCTGCTGCAGAAGCTGCTGGGCAAGAGCCCCACTTTCCTGGTAGGAGTCAGTAGTGTCCAGCTGTGGCAGATGTTTGGGACAAAAAGAGATGTTTAGAGGGACCCAGATTATAAAATCTCAAAGGTATAATGAAAAATTCCATAGGGAGTGTGTGTAATGGACATTTGTTGTCAGGGTGACCTTTATTGGCAGAGCTCTCAGTGTGAAGTAGGTGAACTTAACCCGGTAGATGAGGACTCTAGAAACAGAGTCAAGGCAAGTCATGTCTCAGAGTATCTCCTGGGTCTAATTTTTTTGTTTCCTGAAAGTGTTCCTTAATGGAATTTTCCGATGTCTGGGAGAGCACATCCTGCACTTTGAAAAGCATAAAAGAGACAAATGTCATACAAAGCATTGTGGCCAGCAGGAGATGACTTCAACTTTTTGGGGTGAGGTTGCTAAACACGTAAGTGGAAAGTTTATCTATAACCCCTGGTTTTAAGAGGGCTGGCCACACAACACAGGTTCTGTGACTACAGGGGAAGCGCCCAGCGCACTGTCTGTCTGTCCTTTTCTGCAGAGCTCCAGGGTTTCCTTTCCTACCTCAACATTTTCATGCTCTTGGCTGTGGTGTGTTTGGGTATTTCTCTCCTTTCCGTGGCTCCCAGAGTCCATCCATCGCTCTCCACTCAGGAAGAGCCATGCATGTCAGCCCGTGCATGCAGGGAGTGAGCACGGAAGACGGGGCCCCAGCACCAGTGCTAAGAGTGGTGGTGCAGGTACAGAGGATACCTGTGAAAGCAAGGAGACCCCAGCGCCAGCGTGGAGGGGTGTGAGCACAGAGGCGTCCTTCTTCAGTCGATGAGTAAAGGGTCCGTCACGAGGAAAGCAAGGTAAAGGAAATTTGGGTCTACCTTCCTGAGTATGCAGTCCCCGCTCTTGCTGCCCTTGGCTGGTAGTTTCTTGTATCTTGCACGCAGTGTGGCACTAGGTGACTTGAGAGCCCCCCCTGAGACCGGCCTGAAGCTGGGGAGTTTTTACACCACTGACATAGGAGAGTACCCGGACTAGGGCTTCTTCCATGGTTCTGTTGGTGGCCTGGCTTTTGACCTGTATCAGAAAATTGAATAAATACGGTATGAACTTTGAAAGTGTGTCACTCACAGGAAGCTTATACTTACACTCACAGGAAGCTTCTACGTGTTTGTAATCATCACCTTT
>NC_022009.1:54219692-54223159 GCF_000317375.1 Microtus ochrogaster | reverse complement strand
CTTTTGACTCGTGTGTTTTCTGACTCTGGGGTTCTCCTTCAGCACATGATGAACTGGCATGCAGGGTTGGACCAATGGGCTAAAAGGAGAGACTAGCTCTTCTTGATTCATTCCTCTTCTTGTCCTTATTGGGATTTTATTCCTATCCTCATGAGGGAGATGTCACTGTTGTTAAGTGTCAGATTTCATCCTCATGTGTGTGTGAGAACCTGACTGTTGGAGTAAACAAGGACCAAAGCCACACCAAGGAAGGACTATGGCATGAAGGGTGGATGAGAATCAGAAACGAACCACTGATGAGTGCTGTCTTAACCACTGTAAATAGTTAATTTAATGATTAAATGATGCCAAAGGTCACAGGTTTGTGCAAAAAGCATCTTCTGTGATGTCACAGCTGAGGATTCAGAAAATGACTCAGAGTCTTGGCACAGAGCCAATACAAGTTGAGGGAGAAAACCCCATGAACTAGCCCAGGGCCTACACCAAGTCCTCTCCTACATGAGCCTCCTCTGAGCCCCATTTCTTATCTAGCCAAGGGTTGACTTATGTGTGAACACAGTCAGGCTAGCTGATGGGGCAGCCTGGTCAGGAGTCCATGAACAAGGGCCTATTGCATCCCTCCCAGTGCACATGGGCCTGAATAACTCCCTTCATCTGTGGATTAGAATGTGAAACTACAGTCTTGGCTTAGAGGCATAGGCCCATAATCTCAGCCACAAGATAGTGGTGGCATTTCAATGCAGTGAATTTAAGGCCTACTAGCACAACTTAGGAAGACCCTGCCCCAAAAAGCAAAAGGATCTGGGGATATATTTTGGAAGTGTAATGCTAGCCTAGCATACAGAGGTCTTCTGTTCAATTCCCAATAAAGAAAACAAATGAATGGATCTACGAAAGAGAGTCCTCAGGAACAGGCTTCTCCTGTCCAGGGCATGCCCCATCAGAGAGCATCGCATTTGCAACATGTAAGATGGGAGCTGGCTAATGGCCCCTCCAAATGTCAGGCCTTTCCCCCAAACTACCCACTCAAGAAGGCCCTGGCTAGCTGAGGGCTAGATTGATCTTGCCAGCCATGTCTTTAGGAGAGCAAAAAGTACTGCCAAAGTGCAATCACAGGCTAATTCTAGAAACTGGGTAATGGTCCACAGGGATGAAGGCTGGGAAGGCTTTTGAGCACCCACATAATAATAACATGTTCTACATAGTCCTTACAAGCAGAGAGACTTTATGAGGAGTGAGAACCCCAGGGGCTGTTAGTCTGCATTCTGCTAGGATCAATGGATAAATCTGGAAGACCTGGGCCTGCCTCTATGCACCCCCCGAGCATGGCATCTCCAGGTTTTCCCTCATGATCTCCTCCCTCCACAGAGCAACACAGATGTCAGAATGAAAGTAGCAGCCTGTGGAAATTTGAAAGGAAATGGTCTCCAAAGGGAGTGGCATATTAGGAGGTGTGGCCTTGTTGGAGGAAGTGTGTCACTGTGGAGGTGGGCTTTGAGGTCTCATATATATATACACACACACACACTCAGGCCACACCCAGTGAGACAGTTCACTTCCTGTTGCCTGCAGATCAAGATATAAAACTCTCAACTCCTTCTCCAGCACCATGTCTGCCTGCATGCCACCATGTTCTGCCATGATGATAATGGATTGGACCTCTGAACTGCAAGCGAGCCAATTAATTCTTTTCCTGTAGAAGAGTTGCTGTGGTCATGGTGTTTCTTCCCAGAAGTAGAAACCCTAAGACACAGCCACAGCCCTAACACCATTTTCAACAAAACTACTTTTATTCACCATAGCTTACAATCTTCTAAAGTGATAATTCCCTCCCACTCCTTGCCCCACCCCTCGTCCTGCCTTTACTGCCCAGCGCCTCTAACCTTCCAGCTATCCTTTGCACCAGCTGGATCAGTCCTGAGTGAGCAGAAGCTGGATTCTTTTCTATTGCTTCCTTTTGGTGGGAGGAGGTCCGGGGCTGCAGGGTAGAGGCAGAGTGAAACCTCTGCCGGCTTTGAAGGGACACCACACAGGTGGCTCAGTGCCTCTTCTTCCTCTTCCTCTTCCGGGTGCCTAGTGACTCGTGCTTCCTCTTCTGAGCCTGCAATGGTTGAGCTAGCTCCAGGGCTGAAAGTGGCCCTTCAAACACCCCATGACCAGGCCCTGGGTCGGATTTCTTAGCCATGGGAGTCAAGCCTCCAATGAGAGCTCGCTTCTTTGGCTTGGCAATTAGAGATGGATCAGGACTGAAGCCCTTTATCTTTGGAGATGAGGGTTTGGGGATACTATCTGAGTCAGAGAAATCTGCATAGGGGAACAAGTGGCTAGCCGGTTTCCGTGGCACCAGGTTGTACTGGGAGCAGAGGAGGAAGGACAGACTGTGGAGCTCTTCTTTGCCATCGGTGGTTCTGCCCAGGGACTCATGGAGCTCCTCAGTGGCAGGAACTTCTCTGAGATTCACTCCACTTCTGGACCCTGGGCTTTGAGGGTAGGCTTCTTTATCACAGGTAGTAACGGTGGATCTGATGTCTACCGGTGAGGGTAAACATTGGCTACCTGGGAGGACGGAAGGTCTAGGCCCCCATATTTTTGCATTGGTGTCTTCGGGACACTGTTGGTCTGAGAAAGCCATTTGTGAGGAATCTTTTTGCGCACTGGCCTCTCTTTGGGGACCATGGCCATTTTTCTCTGCACCTTGGCTGACAGTCAGTACAGAAGCATTGGCAAGTATCTGAGAGGCATCTTGGTTCAGAGGTGTCGTCTTACAATCTTTCTCCTTCAAAGTCTCCAGCAGCTGTGGGAGGAAATGAGCACATGAGACCCAGGCCAGACTGGAAGGATTAGAGGGTGGCACATTTGGGTGGAGGTGGCCAAGGGTAGAGTCGGGGACTGTGGGTCTGCTGGCTGTCATGCCATGTTCCTTGCAGCTGTGTACTTCACCCTCGTGTTCACACCTTCATCCCCTTCTGAATGAAGCCCCAGGCAGGATGCCCTGACTTCCTGTATGTCAGGGTGAGTCAAGGTCACATGATTCTTATGAACAGGGTCCTCTCTTTCCCTGTCCACTTGGTGTCCCTTAGCATCCTACTCTCTTTGGGGTCCTCCCTTCCCTGCCCAGTTCCTCCTCTTGGTACTCAGGCTTCCCTGCCCATGTTTGCCTAGTGTCTCTCTGTATCCTGCCTGCCTGGTAGCTGCTTGCCTCTTGCCTACTTCCTGCTGCTTCCCCTTTGTCCCTAGTGCTCACCCCTTTCCCGTCTACCTGCTCGACAGTGACCTCTTCCTCATACTCCAGCGCCTTCATGAGAGCCAGTATGTCCATCTCTGGTTTGGAAGATAGGATTTCTGCCATAAATTGGGGGTTTATTATGGCCTCCACCTATAAATGGAAGGGAAAGGACTTGAGTGCCTGGAGGCAGGGTATCTGCAAGCCAAAGGGACCTCTGTCTTGCCCTGTGTTGCTACCAAGT
>NC_022009.1:54218270-54219497 GCF_000317375.1 Microtus ochrogaster | reverse complement strand
AGAGAGAGACACACAGAGACAGGCACACAGAGAGACAGACAGACATAGAGAGAGCTCTGAAGGCAGGGAAACAGGCTCAGTTACAAGGACTGGGAAACCCATACTAGGGCTCCAGATGCAACTCACTTGCTCAACGAAGTGTTTCTGGGAGCAAAGCTCGTCAATGTAGTTCAGGAGTCCTGCATCTGAGTGCAAGTCATCCTCCTGCTCTGGCCCACTGCTCTCCTCCTCCTCCTTTTCCATGGGCGGCTGTGGGAGCCTCTCCAGCCAGTCCATGATGTCCATGTACTCCTGCACTGCCTCAGGTGGAATTTCTACAGGTGCCTCGGTCTTGTGTAACTGCCTGTCTCTGGGTCCTGGGAGGTGGGCTGGGTCAGCTCTGGGGACAGTCTTCATGGAGCTGGACACTAGGAGATAGGAGAGCATGATGATCCATGGGTGGGGTTTAGTTCCACCCAAGCCAAGCCATGCAGAGCAGAGCTCAGTGGAACTGCAATGGCCTAGGGGAAGCCAACACAGTGTTCCCTAAAGATCTCTGAGAAGGGATGGTGCAAAGGGTGATATGTCTAGGACTGTCATATGGAAGAGTATTTGGAGCCCCCAATGTTTCCGGTACTCTTCATACTCAGTGTCCAGGTCCTGATCACATGGGGTCCTTAGGGAGACGAGGACAGAGAGGAGCAATGATCATGACCAGTTCAATGATTACCCAATTCAAGACTAAGGGCTGCAAGGGACCCAGGGGCTACATAGCAAATGTCCCATTCTGAAGGAAGCAACCTACATGTGGAGCAAAAGTCTATTTTGACTGATCTGACCTCAGCATAGAGACCTAAAGCTACGTGAACCCTACCTGGTTCCTTAACCACCTGGGGAGCTGATGGCTTTGGTGGATCTTGCCTTTCTGTGGTTGTAAGAAATTGACACTGGACATTTCTCATTTCCAGCCTTGAGGCCTCCATCTCCAGCCTTGCATTCTCCATCTCTTCTTCACTCTCGAATTCTGAGAACCTAGGGATAAAGGAGGCCAGGGCCCAGCACAGGAGATTACTAAAGGTGGTCATTTATGCAAGGTCTTGGGATGGTCTGGTACACTTCCATGAAGTTGCTGGTGTTAGAACATAACCACAGCTCTGGGGCACACTATAGCCCTTGGTATTTGTAGGGAATCAAGTCAGTCCGAGATGGCCCAAGCAGGGCTTTCAGGTGACTCCTCTTTAAGGACTG
>NC_022009.1:54211242-54212708 GCF_000317375.1 Microtus ochrogaster | reverse complement strand
TTTTGTCTATGTGTGTGAATTGTATGTATATGTTACTGTACAGTAATTAGTCAATATACAGATAGTGTGTATGTCTTTATGTCTGCTTTTGACACATGGTATAATTTTCATACATGGGAGATTAATATATTGCATTCTCTAATTTCTCTGAGTGCTTGGCTTTTAGTGCATGGGTTGGGAGCTGTGTGTATTTAAAGTGTCTGAGTGTATTGATGGCTCAGAGATCCTCTTTGTGGTTGTTCAGGACTGAATTCTTGAAGTAAAAGGGTCGGATCAAGAGCTCTGACTCATGTCTCTGACTCTTAAGTGTCTCTCAAATACTCTTGTGTTGTGGGCTTTATTTTTTTAATTAGTCAATTTATAATTTATGTATGTGTTTCTGTAAACAGGTGCATTTGTGTGTGCATGTGTGTGTGTGAGAGAGAGAGAGAGAGAGACAGAGACAGAGACAGAGAGAGAGAGACATGGACAGAGAGAGAGGTTGAGTGTGAACAGGGATGACGGTCAGAATATAACTTCAGGACCTGGTCTTCACCTTCCACGTTGAGTTACAGACTCTTTCTGCTCACTGGACCACAAGCTTCTTCACATTTTCCCATCTCTGCCTCCTACCTAGGATTGCAGGCATGCACCCTACTGCATACAGGGTTATGTGGTTTTCTTGGGCCCAGACTAAGTTCATCAGGCTTGCATAGCAAGAGCTATACTCATGAAACCATCACTGCAGCCCATGTTTAAGGTTTTCTCCATACTCAGAGAAACTACTAGAAACTGGTCAAACCCTCCTGGAGGTAGGGCATAGCGGAGAGAAGTGAGGTCATCCTACATATGCAGGTGAGGTGGTATGGGAACCAGAAAGTGATGTATTTAAAGATGTAACCAAGGGTGGTGTGCTTGCTAAAGAAGTTGGTGCCAGGAAAAGTGTGCTTTGTTTTGCCCTGGGTAGAAAATACCTTGAGGACTCTTGGAGACCAGCCTTCCCATTACAGGCTCAGAAGTTTGGCTTTTAGAAGAGAGACTCCACCCCTCCCACCCTAGTGAACTCTGCTTTCCCAGAGCTGCCCAGGGAGGTGTTTCCCAGGAATCTGTCTCTCCTCGTTCCGCTCCTGAGGCACTCAGAGGCTGATGTAGTTATGGAACATCACGCTTGTCTGGCTCCTGCTCACACTGGTATCAGAGCTCATGGTGCTGGTTCTGTATGAATTATAGAAGAAGAATATATTGGTGAAGCTGCAGTCAAATCCCCAGGAAGATAGGGGGCACCAGGAGCATAGAATGTCTGCTGAGAGATGCAGTAAGCAGAAAGAGCCCTAAGCACAGATGTGTGGTTTACAGGGACATGTCTGTTACAAAGGTGCTATTCACGGTCAGGGGGATCTATGTGGTGTCCCAGATGCTTGACATGAAGGCACAGACACTCATGTTTGCCCCACTATATTTTTTATCTTGCTCTGACCCAATTACTT
>NC_022009.1:54208358-54209130 GCF_000317375.1 Microtus ochrogaster | reverse complement strand
CATGCTCTTCATCTATTGATTCCTGTTAGATGTAAAACATGTATGGAAAGCCAGTGATGTAGGCCGTAAACGAAATCACCAAGGGAATGGACAGGCAGATAGGATTGGTTGAAATACAGTGCACGAAATCTGCAGGTATGCCTCAGAGAGCGGACCATGCAGCTGAGGAGGTAGTGGGGGGTCTTGTCTTGTTCTCAGAAGGAAGTCATTTGGTGTGACCTTGTGGGCCATCTGTTTGTGTCCACAGCTGTATAGATAAGGTGGCATCTCACTTTCTTATTAAAGCAGCTAATTCTGCAGTGTGAATTGTTTATCTTCAGGTTGTCTGTCCCTGTAAGGTGCCAGTAGTCATATGAGTTAGACTTCAGGTATTTGTGTATATATCTTAGGTCACCGAGGAGCTGTGCTCTAAGTGGGCATGGCCCAGTGGTTAAAATAAAGAGAATTTCCTTTTCTTTTTCTTTCTTTTAACCTCCTTTGTCTATATAACTGATTAAATATCATTGAATGACGAACTCAAAGAATGTGATCTTGTATTGAATTCCTTGTGGTTATGTCTCTGGAAAAGTTTTGCATGAACGATTTTAAAGGTGAAGTAGGGAGCATAACTTATCTGGGAAGAAGTTGTTCTATGGGTGGATGGCTCAGTCAGCGGAATGTTTGCAAACACAGCTTGGTGGCCTGTAAAAGAATGGTCTCAGAGGTTCACTGTTTGAATTCACAGTCATCAGGGAATGGCACTATTTGAAAGGATTAGGAGGTGTGGCCTTGT
>NC_022009.1:54206482-54207370 GCF_000317375.1 Microtus ochrogaster | reverse complement strand
ATGTGATGTTCGTGAGAATGTTCAGTGTTGTGGGGGAGTTGCATGTGTGTATCTGGAGGAAGTAAGGCTATGTGATGTATATGTTGGACTCCAGTTGGATGGGTGTGTGTGAATTTGTAGCTTGTGTGGATTTTATGCCCATGTCTGAGGAGGCTGGAGTGTCTCTTATGTCTTGCCAGGAACAACAAGCCAAAGACAGAGGGTAGAAGTATTTACTGGACTAGAATTGACATACAAATTTTAATGAAGAATCTATACCATGGACAAATGTAAATGTAAAATGGGCAAACCACGCCCATGAGAGGGAGAAAGCTCTTTTTATAACAGCTAAAGGAAGTTGCTTTGTCTAGTTAGGACAAATTAGTTTTGCTTTTTGAGTTGATGTGAAATTAGTGAGCTCATATTCTGTGACCTCTAAGGCTCAGTACTGCATACCCTGAGTGTCTGTGTCCTGCACCACACAACTGCTTCTGTCTATGAGCTAGGTGCCTCCAGGCTGGGAAAGAAGGGAACCTTGTGATGTGCTCTACTGTAGGTAGGGCCAACTGTTTGCACAGGCCTCTGAGTTGCAATCTGGCAGGAAGGTGCTGAAATTTAAAATCTGAAGGGAGCAGATAGGGGAGATCCCCAGTCGGTTACGTGCTTGCTGCACAAGAATGGCGATCTGAGCTTCATTCCTGTCATCCACTTAGAAGCCAGGTGTGGTGAGGCGTACCTATAATCCCAGCTCTGGAGAGGTGGAGGCAGGAGGATCTCTGGACTGGATGGCCAGGCAATCCAGCTTAGTCAGCATGCCCCAGGAAGAGATCCTGTCTGAAAAGTCAGGTAGATAGTTCCTGAAGAATAGCATCCCAGGTTGATGATTTCTGGCCTACACACACACACACA
>NC_022009.1:54204060-54205155 GCF_000317375.1 Microtus ochrogaster | reverse complement strand
CGGAGGTCCCAGACTCATGCCTGAACCTGCAGAGGTCTCTAGTTCCTGCCTACTTCCTCAAGGGTCCCACTCCCTCAGCAGTTGCTCCCTTGTACTTGCTCCTGTGGAATTCACTGCCTCAGGCCTGCTCTGGTGTATGTTGCTGGCTCAGTTCTGCTCCTGTGGAGTTCACTGCTTCAGGCCTGCTCCAGCCTAGTTTGCTGGCTCAATCCTGTTTCCATAAATGTCCCTGGTCTGGATCTGCTCCCACTCACATGGAGTTCTTTGTCTTAGGCCTACTCCTGCCTAGGTTGCTGGCTCAGTCCTGCCTCTGCAAATGTCCCTGGTCTGGATCCGCTCCTGCTCTCTTAGAGTTCACCATCCCAGGCCCAGGTCACTGGCTCCGTCCTGATGTTAGATTTAAAGAGATTCAAGAAACCAGTAGTCTCATATGGCATGCATTAACCTCTAAAGAATCCTCAGGCTGAAAGATGTATGTTATTTTTTATCATCTGTATTGATATGCATAGAGCTTTGTGTGTATGTCTGTGTGTGTGTATGTATGTATGTATGTATGTGCACATGAGAGTGTACAAGGCAGTTTCTAGCATGGGATAAGATCTCAGCATTATGCACACCCTCTCCATCACTCATTACCACTTGTTTCCTTCTTTATTTACCTATTTGATATTTTCATGGGTGTATACGATACATTTTGGCCACTTTCAGCCTCATTCTTCTCTCTCCTTCTCCTCCCACTCTCCCAGAATCCTTTTTCCCAGGCAGGTCCTCTCCTACTTTTGTGACTTTTTATTGTTGTTTCGCTTTTTTTTTTTTTGTGGCTCACTAAGCTTAATTAGGGTTGCATGTTATGAACATGGATAGGTTTATTTACTGGAACATGGGCGAGTTACCAGTGGCTACATCCCTGAAGCAAATGACTTCCACTCCCCCAGCAATCCCTAAATGCCAGTACCTGGGAGAGGGGCGGAGCCTCATAAGCTGATGAAATGTTAATGGGCCCTCATTGTTCAAGTACGTGCAGATAACACAGCTGCTGTAATCATGAATCCTGTTTTTTTGATGATAGATAGTCTGAAATGAAATGGAATCTCA
>NC_022009.1:54194621-54196706 GCF_000317375.1 Microtus ochrogaster | reverse complement strand
ACGCTAGAGTCCAACAGTCTCAGTGGATACATCTACAAAACACTAAAATACCTGAGACTCAGAGAATATTGCAGAAAAAAAGGTGAAAACATTTTAAGAGGCAGAGTATCAGAGAGTTTGCTGTGGATCAAATCTTCTAGTAACAGCAAATGAAACAGCCATGAAGTCTCTAACATGTTGGTTCCAGGGTGGTCATGCAAAGATGGGGACAGACCACCAGTCTAATAAACCAGAAACAAATTTTATTTCAGAAATCAAAATCCAGAAAAAAATTTAAAAAATAAAATAAAAAATCTCTATGGTTCACAAAAAGCTACTCTGCTAGCTTAGACCACAGCTGCAGATGAATTTTGTAAGGCTGTGGCAAAGGCTAGTTTTGAACCTGCCTTTTTATACTAGGGGCACCAGACATTAGGTCTGAAGAAAGGAATTTTTACAATCTTGAGGCAGATACAGATTGCCTTAATTTACATTCTTCATTAACAGAGATTTTCAGTTAAGCTAGTGTTTGTACTTAATCTATTGTCTTGCTTGGTACTTCAATGTAGTGTTTACTGAAGCCCTGTGCTGTCCCCTTTGATGCTGCCAGTTTCTATAGAAGGGAAAATGTGTAACCCAGAGGTCAAATATCTATCTCCTAAAATGTAACTCAGCTCATATTCATGTTAATAAAGAATGGCCAGGGGTGTTAAGTGCTCAGTTTGCAGAGAGATGCTTTGGCTTTGTAAATAGAGCTATGGATTGTAAACCAGAATAACCCACTGTAAATAGTTAATCTTTAAGTTGCTGTTCTCATTCTCCTGGCTTACAACTTCATATTTCTTCATTTCTACATTTTTATTTTTGCAATCTGCATTTTTATGTTCTTATTATTGTTCCCTTTATCACCAATATGGCTGCTTAAATATGAATTAAACAAAGAAGATGACACCAATGGTCATGCTAATTGGTTACCCAATACCCACATATATATATGTATATATATACATACATATATATATCCTTCAGACTGAAGAAGCTATACTTAGGAAATATATGGATATACAAATACATATACGCATGTAACAACAATTAAAGGAAAAGAGGCAATGACCTGAAAAAGGTTAAGATGGGAGTATATTGTAATGTTTGAAGGGAAGAAAGACAATGAATGAATTATACAATTATATCATAATCTCAAAGAAGAAAGAAAAAATAATTCTTTTTAATTACAGTAATTTAGCAATAATGCATTGAAGAAAACACAGGATTGCAATTGTAAAAGAAACATTTTTAAACAAATGATTTTAAACAAAAACTTTGGACCCACTACATCCTGTGCTAAAGTTAGTAAGAGTGTTTACTATGGTCTTAAATTTAAAAGCTAGGACAATAAAATTTCTAGAAGAAAGTATAAATGAAAAGTCACAGTACCACTGAGTTTGGAATGATTTCTTAAGTGTACCATAAAGGATATTACTGATAAAAAGACAAATAGACAACACAGAGAGGAGAGAGAGAAGGGGGAAGAGAGAGAGACAGTAAATAAGCTCCTTTGGAAATTGGTAGCCTAAGACAAGTTAAGCAATTCCACAAAATTTTAAACATATCTAAGTTTATAAAACAGGCACACCACTGCCAAGCATTTTAAAAAGGCAAATTAAGGCTGATATCTACATAAAAGTTCCTAAAAGTTATATTTGTAATACCCAGAGTGTGAATAAAATAAATGCTCATTAACAGTATATCTAGACAATAAAACACTATTCAACAAGTAAAAAACTAACAGTTTACAATTAGTATAAAACTTAACTTAAAATAATTTTTATGAATAAAATTAGCTAGTGTACCATTAAAAATGTAGGTGACATATATATCCAATTATACAAAATGCTAAAAATATATACTAACCTACAGTATCAGAAGGGAATCAATTGTTGCTTAAAATGGGAGCTATCAATGTAGGACAGAAAATTCTAAGAATGGTGGATTTTTATTTCCTTTATTGTAAGTGATACATATGCAACACTTAGCAAGCAGCATATTCCAAGTACATGCAACTAATAAGGAATAGACTTTTGTTAGTTCCAGGGAACCAGTATGGTG
>NC_022009.1:54190694-54192904 GCF_000317375.1 Microtus ochrogaster | reverse complement strand
ATATATATATGTATATATATATATTATTCTGTTGTCTTTGTATTTTTTGATTGCAGAGACACATTGTTTCTGGGGGCTACTAAGTTAAACCAACATAAAGGTATCTTGAATTCAAAGTTTGGGTTTAAGGATCTGTTGCTTTCGAAAAGAGATTCTGCTTTTGCTTCCACAGAAGATGAGAACCTGTGGATTCCTTCCAGGCTAATGTGGTTTGCTGGAAAAAGTGCCCTGAAAGTTCTCCTTAAACTCTAAAAATAGTTCTACCAACAAACAGCAGGAAAAAGTTTGAAGAAAACTATGCCAAAATTCCCAAAATGATTGTTTATACATGCTTATTTTCATTTTAAAAAGGTTGTTTATAATGATGGTTACTGTCAGTTTCTAAAAATGGGAGATATGACATAGAAATGAATACTTTGCATTGGTATGGATCTTGACCAAATGATACAAATTTAAGGTTGGTTTTGTTCCATTGTTTTGTTACACAGTTTCTGTTACACTGAAATGTATTTCAGTTAGATAGATAAACTTCAACACTTCAAGCGCCTATGGAATATGATATTTAAAAAGTTTTAAGAACTTGGACTTTTCTCAAGAGTGAGAAATATCTGCTTCTGGAAACACCAATTACTTCAGAGAGGTTGATGGGCATTGGAGAAACTCATTATGGAATTTGCCTTCAATGTGACAAGGCTAGCTATTTGGGCAAGAAAATGCTCTTGCCTGGACTCTTTGATGCTATGCTATATGAACTGGACTATGGTACTATATTATTTTTACTATATTAAATTTAAAACCTTCCTTTTTAATTATACAGAAAGGGGGAGACCTTGTGAGATTCCCCTCTGTGTGCTGTGAATATGTTTTATTACCATTGGTTAGTAAAGAAGCTATTTCAGTCAATGGTTTAGCCGAGTAAAGTCATTCAGGAAATCCAAAATGAGAAATAGAGAAAAAGAGTAGGTGTCAGGGAGACACCACGTAGCTGCCAAAGGAGACTGCTACCAAGCCAGAACCTTACCTGGTAAGCCACAGCTTCATGGCAATATACAGATTAATTGAAATGGGTTAATATAAGACACAAGCCAGAGTTACTATTGCGAGCAGTCTTATAAATAATATAGTTTCTATGTAATTTTTCAGGTTTGGGTAGCTGGAAAATAAATACAAAGTCTCCATCGACCCTACGGGGTGTTGCAAAGGTTCCTCTTGACTGTGGGTCACTCTCACATAGCACCTTAACAACCTTAGTAAAATTATACATGTGGAATTGCATACAACCTGAGGACACAGAAGTCAGAGTAGTGGCTACTCTGGTGAAGTTAGGCGATCAAGAGAGCAGAGAACTTTCTGGCATTGGAGAAAGATCTTCTTGATATCCCTGTTAAGTACATGCATGTGTTCTGTTTCTGAAACTAACATAGCTCCCACATAGACTGCAGAGACTTTTCTACATGGGTATTACTCTTTTAAACACTTGCATAAAAATAAGTATAAATAAAATGTGGCTATTTCAGTGTACACAGGACCAATATGAAACATATCAAATAGTTTTTGTAGGAATAATAGAAGGGAACAGAGGAACGGGTGGGAAAGCACAGTCCTCTAACATTTCAACTCTGTGTCACAACATGAAAACTACTAAATTCCCAACCAGTAGGAGCTCTTATTCAATCACTAAGTGTTTTGCCAGAAATACCAGTTTTTTCTTATATCTCTTTTCCACAAAGATATTTCTGAAAATAGATCTTCTAAGTCTTCAGCAGCATGTCAAAGAGTTACATGGTAAAAAGCATTCCTATTGACAACAGTTTTTGGAAAATTTTTCTTAAATGAAGTTAAAATATTTTTCTCCCAAAACTATTTATATATCAGATTTTAATATGCTAAAATGTCCCATAAATCTCATGTAAGGCAGGTGATGCTTTTCAAAGTTGTGTTCACAGAAGTCTCTCCTTTAAACAACAGTTGTTGGACTAATAATCCAAGGACTATATAGTCGAAATTTAATATGAACTGTGGGTACCTACTAATATGTTAAAAACATGTGCCTTTGAAGTGAATTCTGTAGTCTCATTCTGCTCCTGTTTTCTGAGCTTATCTTTCCAAAGAACGTAATAAAATTTGGTGGTTATGGGGATAAAATGTCAAACACATAGGAAGAATTTAGAGCAATCTCTGCTGTATAGTGAATGTTATGGGATAAAACC
>NC_022009.1:54176361-54183159 GCF_000317375.1 Microtus ochrogaster | reverse complement strand
CCCCATCTGCTGAGGCAGGCTGATCTCCAGCTTCTGGCCTGAGCTCCTGGTCTTTTCCATCTTCCTCTCAAGAGAGGCAGCTTCGCTTCTGCCTCTCTCCCCACTTCTTTGCTTCTCCCCTTCTCTGTCTCTTTTTCCACTTCTCTCTCTTTCTCCCCCTTCACCCTTCTTCCTCCATAACCCCCTGAATAAATATTCAACCTCACCCTGCATGTCGTGTCTATCCATGTCTCTGTCTCCTGCCCTTCTGCCATGTGTACCCTGCCTGGGACCAGCCACTGCTTGGAGACAGGCAGTTGTCTCTGCCTGGGAGTGGCTGCTCCCAGAGCCCACTGCCTACCACCACATAGCCCGCTACCACCATTTGGGACCTACAGCATTTCTGCTGCCTACTGCCGCAGGGATCTTGCAGCATTTTTTAAAAAAAGAATATTAACATCTATAGTTTGTATTGTTACACACTAGGATTTTAGGGATATGGGATCTTGAGGGCAAGGCCCCTTTACTCCTGTCACACTGTAAAGTTTGAGATACTCCTTAATGGTAATAATCTCTTTAACAATTATGGCCCCTATATAGCTTCTGCCTTGTCCAATGCTTTAATCACATGCATTAAATCACCTTGTTAAACTGCATACTTTTCATATCTTTCTGGTAACAACTCTCATGGGTAACAACAGTGCTATAACCTGAATATTGTACTCTCTTGAAATTTTCTCTGCCAAACAACTTAGTCCATTACTTCTTTGCTAGAATTGTAGTAGCATTAATGGATTCCACTTCAATTTTACCTCTGAGATCTTATGAGCCTGGGCTAAGGGTACAGACCAGCACCAAGGAGAAGTCGTGGTGATTAGAATGAATCTCAGCTGTGGAGGCAATAACATGGAAGTTGTTTGCTGACAACAAGGCAAACCAGGACAAAGAAAAGGGACAAAAAGAGATGGCAGTTTATTTGTTTGTTTATTTATTTAATTTGTTTATTATTGGTACAGGGTCTTACTGTTTTGCCTTGGTTGGTCTCATATTAACCATATAGAGCAAGTTGCCATCAATTCACAGAGATCTCCCTGTCTCTGCCTTCTAAGTGTAAGTGCAAGGATGAAAGGCATGTGCTACCACTTCCAGCCCTAGAAATTCAACTTCTTGAATTGAATTCTCATCTTTCCAAGTTGTACAGTGAGAATCAGGAGTTTGCCTGTTTTGACAAACTCCTTAAATGATGCTGATGATTGGTTAAGAACTATTATTTGGCAAGGAAATTTTTAGTTAGAGTCCTACTTAATTTTTTTACCAAGTTTAAATATTTTCCTATCTTTCCTGATACCTATTATAGGCTTTAACACTAGATATGTTTTGGGCCTGAGGAACTGATTCAGTGGATAAAGAACTTGTTATGCCAAGGTGAAGACTCAGAGTTTGGATGCCCAGAACCTCACAAATGCTGACAGAATTATCTGTGAACATAGAAGACTGGAGAAGTATTAAGGATTCCCACATCAAGGTTCCTAGTTAGACTAGGAGAATTAATGAGCTCTGGGTTCAAGTGAGAGACAAAATTCAATGTATGTGATGGAGAATAATCAAAGAAGAAACTAGTATCAATCTTGGACCAACATAGGCAGATACACACATACACACCCACAGCATACTTTATACTCATACATAGGTAAAAATAAAACAACACAAGCATTATCCCATACTTATTTTTCAGAGAGTCATATCACCTAGATTATCAAGTGATAACTATTATTACTATACTTAATATATTGTTATTGAAAGTTATTATTACATATTAGCTATAAATCCATAAGGTTTCTATTTGTTAGTTTTTGCACGCAGAGCTCCATCCAGAGTTATGTGTCAACATGCTGGTCATTCTTTACAATTCTATAACTAATATATATATATATATATATATATATATATATATATATATATATATATGTATATATATATTATATACTTCTGAAAAATCTTTGTGGAGTGTCATTAGGTGTTTTCATATCAAAGTTCTAGAGCGTTAGAGGGATGAAGAGTGATATCATCTTTAGTGACAGAATTTTCACCTACACAAGGCTTTTTGAAATCCTAGGTTATTTTGCTAAATGGAGCAAGGTTATCATTTGGAGTCTGTAATAAATGATGTATGAGCTTGTTTTTATATCTTGAGTTTCTCAGTCTCTCAGATATTGATTCACCCTGATCAGATTCTCAAGAAATCTTATTCATTAGCTACAATGACAAATTTCTAATAAACAGACTTTAATTTTCAATCATTATGATATTCAAGTCTGTTGCTCAGAACTTTTCTGTCCCTGTTAGAAAACCTCTGGAGAAACTAAGAGTGCTTAGTCTTAAAATTGTAATTCCACTTTGATAGGGTCATTCTCAAATGATTATTGTTTATTGTTACTTGATGTGGAATTCCCCTAGGTATGATATGAATATCTTTTTTTGCAATTGGTTAATGAAGTAGCTGCTTTTGGCCAATGGCTTAAGACAGTAAAGCCAGGCAGAAAATCTGAACAGAGATATAGAGAGAGAATAGGGAGAGTTAGTGAGAAGTCATGTAGCTGTCAGAGCAGAAAGACGTCAGCCACCCCCCAGAACCTTACCAGCAAACCATGAGCCTCATTGTAAAATATAACATAATAGAAATGGGTTAATTTAAGATGTAAGAGCTGCCTAGGCATAAACTAGAGCCATTTGCCAAGTAGTGTTGCAATTAATATAGTTTCTGTTTTATTATTTTGGGCCTGGGAATATGGAAAATAAACAAGCAGCCTCCATCAATAAATTGGTACCAATATAGGTAACTACATCCACATAAAAATCTGAGGGAGCTTGAAAAGGAATTCTTGACACACACACACACACACACACACACACACACACACGTACACACACATGCACACACAGAGTTTAACACAGCTTCTTGGTAGTTGCATTTTTTTCCACATGGGCTCTGTTCATTGATATGAGCAGGGGTGCTATGACTCCTTTAAGAGAGGTCCTCCTGAGGCAGAACTGGCAGCAAAGGCTGTGCAGCTTCTTTTGGAGCCAGTTTCCTAGTTCATCAGCTCAAAAAGCTCTGACTCTTTTTTTGAGACCTGGCTACTGGGTATTTACATGGGGTTTGTGAGAAGCATGCTAGTAGTTGCTTGCTACCACCATAGACCCACTGTGACCCTGGGGCTGGGACCACATGTATGACTCTCACAGGAGGCAAATGCAAGACAGGACAGACCCAACAGGCAGGACTGTGGAGCTGGTACAAGTCATGTCCAATTAGCTTTACAAAAAAGTACTCCTGGTCATAAAATAGTTACATAGAAGCAATAAAGACAGATTCAAATTTTTTAAAAAAAGACTTGTAACTGTGTCACAGTGTTGGATAAATGTATGTAGGCTTGAGAGAGAAATAGCTATTGAAAAAGTAAATGATTTTTTTAAATGGAAACGGACCTAAGAAACAGGTGAGCATAGCTATCTTAATATCTAATAAAATAGATTTCAAACTAAAATCAATCAGAGCAGATGGAGAAGGACACTTTATACTGATAACAGGAACAATCCATCAAGATGAAGTCTCAATCCTGAATATCTATGCCCCTAATACAAGAGCAACCACATATGTAAAAGAAATATTACTAAAGCTTAAATCACATATCAAATCCCACACTCAAATAGTAGGAGACTTCAACTTTCTACTCTTGTGAATGGACAGGTCAACCAGACAGACAATTAGCAGAGAAATGAGAGAACTAACAGATGTCATGAATCAAATGGTCTACACAGACATCTATAGAACTTTCCACCACACACCAAAGAATATACCTTCTTCTCAGGACCTCATGGAACCTTCTCTAAAATTGACCACATACTCAGTAACAGAGAAAATATTCACACTGTTTTTTAAATTAAAGTAACCCACTGGATCTTATTGGTTTGCCATGGTTTAAAGTTTGACTTTAAGAAGAACACTACTACTCTCAGAATGCCTACAAATCATGGAAATTGAACAATGAACTACTGAACCACTCCTGGATCAAGGAAGAAATAAAAAAAGAAATTAAAGACTTCCTAGAATTCAATAAAAAATGAAGGCACAACATACCCAACCCTATGGGACAGTATGAAAGCAGTGCTAAAAGTAAAGCACATAGCACTAAGTGTCCACATAAAGAAATTGGATAAAGCTCACACCAGTGACTTAACAGCACACCTGGAAGTTCTAGAACAAAAGAAGCAGACAAACTCAGGAGGAGTAGAAGACAGGAAATAATCAAGTTGATGGCTGAAATCAATAAAATAGAAACAAAAAAAAAACAATACAAAGACTCAATGAAACAAAGAGCTAGTTCTTTGAGAAAATCAACAAGATAGACAAACACTTATCCAAACTAATCAAAAGGCTTGGAGAGACCATACAAATTAACAAAATCAGAAATGAAAAGACGGACATAAAAACAGACACTGAGGATATTCAGAGAATCACTAGCTCATACTACAAAAGGCAGTACTCCACAAAATTGGAAATGGACAATTTTCTAGATAGATACCATACACCAAAATTAAATCAAGAGCAGGTGAACAATTGAAATAGACCTATACACTGCAAGGAAATAGAAGCAATCATCAAAAGTCTCCCAACCAAAAGAAGCCCAGGGCTGAATGGTTTTAGTGCAGAAATCTACCAGAACTTCCAAGAGGAGCTATTAATCTATACTCTTCAATGTGTTGCACATAATAGAAACATAAGGAATATTGTCAAATACTTTTTATAAGGCTGAAGTTACCCTGATACTGAAACCACACAAAGACTCAACTAAGAAATAGAGTTATAAAACAATCTCACTCATAAACATAGATGCAAAAATACTTAGTAACATACTGGCAAACCAAATGCAAGAACACATAAAAAACTTATTTACCATGGTCAAGTCTGCTTCATCCCAGAGATGCAGGTATGGGTCAACATACAAAAATCTATTAATGTAATCCATCATATAAATACACTGAAAGAAAAAACATATCTCATTAGATGCTGAAAAAACATTTTACAAAATCCAACACCCCTTCATGATAAAGGTCTTGGAGAGATCAAGGATACAAGTAACATAACTAAACATCATAAAAGCAATATGCAACAGACTGACAGGTAATATCAAATGAATGGAGAGAAACTCAAAGAAATCCCAATAAAGTCGGGAATAAGATAGGGTTGTCCACTCTCTAAATATCTCTTTAACATAGTTTTTGGTTTGATTAGAGCCATAAGACAACAAAAAGAGATCAAGAGGATTCAAGTTTGAAAGGAAAAAGTCAAACTTTCATTATTTGCAGATGATATGATAGTATATATGTGACTCCCAAAACTCTACCAGAGAACTGCTGTAGGTGAAAAATACCTTCAGTAATATGAAGGATACAAGATCAAAAAAAATTAGTAGCCCTTCTATATAAAAATGATAGCTCAGAAAGAAATCAGAGAAATGTCACCTTTTATAAATAGCAACAAATAACATAAAATATCTTGTAGTAACTCTAACCAAATAAGCAAAAGACTGGTATGTCGAGAACTTTAAGTCTTTGAAAAAAGAAATTGAAGAAGATACCAGAAGATGGAAAGATCTCCCATGCTCTTTGATAGGTAGGATCAACATAATAAAAATGATAATCCTACCAAAAGCAACTTAATGCAATTCCCATTAAAATTCCAACATATTTCTTCTAGACCTGCAAAGAACAATAACCAACTTTATATGGAAAACCAAAAAAAACCTGGGGTAGCCAAAACAACCCTCCCAAAAAAGTAATTTCAAATCAACACCATCCCTGACATCAAGTTATATTACAGAGCTACAATATTGAAAACAGCTTGGTATTGGCATAAAAACAGAAAAGTTGAACAATGGAATTGTATCAAAGACCAGATATTAATCCACACACCTGATTTTTGACAAAGAAGCTAAAATTATTCAATGGAAAAAAGAAAGTACCTTCAACAAATGGTGCTGTCATAACTGGATGTCAATTTGTAGAAGAATAAAAATAGATCCATATCTATCACAATGCACAAAACTCAACTTGAAATGGACTAAACACCTCAATATGAATCCAACCATATTGAACCTAATAGAAGAGAAAGTGGGCAGTAGCCTTCAAAGCAAAGAGGTCCAGGCCATGATGGGTACACCCACTGAAACAGTCTACCTGAGCTAATGGAAGTTCACCAACACCAGCCAAACTGAGAAAGAACAAGCATAGGACCAAACTTGTCCTTCTGAATGTGACTACATGGATGGACCTGACTGAGGGGTCACTGGCAGTGGCACCAGGATTTATCCCTACTGCTTCTACTGGTTTTTTTGGAAACCTATTTTCTTTGCATGGATCTCTAGCCCAGCCTACATATGGTAGGGAGGGCCTTTGACCTTGCTAAAACAATGTGTCTTACCCTTTCTGAGGAGTGGATGGTGGTGGGGTGGGGGATAGGTTGAGGGAATGAAAGGGAGGGAGGGAGTGGTAATTTGGATTGGTATGTATAATGAAAAAAGATTGTTTTCCTTTTTAAGAATGAAAAAGTAAAGTCTTTAAAGAAACAGAGTACAGAAAGTCATTTATTAAAAAGTTAAAAAAATAGTTAAGCCACATAAAATTGGAAAATACACAGAATCTGCATTATGTACATTGTTTTGTTCTCTTTGAATTTTTTATTGTGAATGAGCTAAGTACAGAGAGACATTTCATTGTACAGGCTGCTAAGTTAAACCAACATATATATATATATAT
>NC_022009.1:54173339-54176261 GCF_000317375.1 Microtus ochrogaster | reverse complement strand
GAATTTGTCCTTTCTCTATATATATTTTAAAAATACCTTTACTACAAAATTTGGGTCTAAGGATATATTGCTTTCAAGAAGAGGTTCTGCTTTTGTTTCCACAGCGGATGAAAATCTGTGAATTGCTTTCAGACTAATGTGGTTCAATGAAACAAGACCCACCGAAAGGTCTCCATTAACCTTTAAATTTATTTAGCCCAACAACAAACAGAAAGTAGTTTGGAGAGAAATATGCTCAAATTCCCAAATATTGCTTATAAATGTTTGTTTATGTTTAAAGTGGAGGTGAATACTTTACATTAGTATTGATCTTGGTTTGTTGATACAAATTCAAGGTCAATTTTATTATATGTATACTTCTGTTCTTGTTTAAGGTATTATGTTTGTACAGCTCATTTTAAAATGCAGTGTGTAGTTAAGAACTACAGACTAATAATTATTCATCTATAATAGTCAAACTTGTAGTCTTGTTAGTTAGGTTTTCTAGATGTACAGAGCTATATTTCATATAGATAGTTATTCTTCAAACCTTTCAAAGACTAACAGAGCATGACATTTAATATCTTAGGACTTTTTATGACAATGAGACACATCTGCTCCTGGCAGCACTAATCTACTTCAAGAAGGTGATGGGCATCAAAGAGGCTCCTTATGGAGATGGTTAGCCATTTGGGCAAGAAATTGCTCTTGCCTGGACTTCTTGATGATATGCTGTATAAACTGGGCAAGCAATACTCACAGAAAAATGACTGCTGTAGCTGCCTAAAGAATGTGAGACAGTCCTTCAGGGTTTGTGCTCTATGAAAGCATTTGCAAGACATTCTGCAGGACACAGAAGAAAGTGACTGACAAACTACCAATATAGATGAAACTGTCTTTGAAATGTCCTTCCTCATGGAAAAGTCTGCTGGATACTATCAGCGTGTAGCCTGAAGATGGGTGCCCCAAAGTTACAGAGCAACATTAGATGACTGTCCAACCAGCAAGATATCTCTGTCAATTCTTTAGTTTTGGAAGTTGCTTACAACACATTTCCTGTTTACTTAGGCAATATTATATCCTTCTGGAGTCTTTGATTGAGTTGAAGAGTAGATAGTTAAAATTATTGTTTTCCTTAAGTTTGATAAAAGATAAATTAGATAAAAATATTGTAACTATAATTCTTGCTTGATAACTTTTTTGTTATGTAATCTTGCTATGTTAAAGCTAAAACCTTCCTTTATAATTATACAGAAAAGGGGAGGTTATGTGGGATTCCTCTCTGCGTGCTGTGAATATGTTTTATTGCCATTGGTTAATAAAGAAGCTGCTTTAGCCAGTGGCTTAACAGAATAAAGCCAAGTGGAAAATCTGAACAGAAAGGTAGAGAGTAGGCATAGTCAGAGAGAAGCTATGTAACTGCCTGAGGAGAAAGACACTAGCTGCCACCCAGAAGCTTACCAGTAAACCTCGAGCCTCATGGTAAAATATAAAGTAATATAAATGGGTTACTTTAAAATGCAAAAGCTAGCTAGGAATATGCCAGAGAAATTACCTAACCAGTGTTGCATTTAATATAGTTTCTGTGTGATTATTTTGGGTCTGGGTGACTAGAAAACAAACAAGCAGCCTCCATCAACAGTTAACCTTAAAGGGTAGAGTTGAATTTACTTCCTTAACTGTCATTCAGGCATGAGTTTAAAATTGTTTAAACAACCTAGAGAGAAGGGAGAAGGGGAGGTTTAGGGAGAGCTTAGGGGAGTAGGAGGGTGGAGATGGAGGAAGGGTGGATATGGGAGCAGGGAAGAAGATATCTACATTAAGGGAGCCATTTTAGGGTTGGCAAGTTACTTGGCTCTAGAGGGTTTACCAGGTGTCCAAGGGGATGTCCCCAGCTAGGTCCTTGGGCAGCAGAGGAGAGGGAGCCTGAACTGGCCTTATCCCATAACCACACTGATGAATATCTTGCATATCACCATAGAACCTTCATCCAGCGAAGGGTGGAGATAGAGACAGAGAACCACATTGGAACACTGGACTGAGCTCCCAAGGTCCAGATGAAGCGCAGAAGGAGGAAAAACTTGAGCAAGGAAGTCAGGACCGCGAGGAGTTTGTCTACCCGCTGAGAGGGTGTGACTGATTTAATGTGAGCTCACCAAAGGCAGCTGGACTGGAACTGAATGAGCATGTGATCAGACAGGACTCTCTGAATGTGGCTGACAATGAGGGCTGACTGAGAAGCCAATAATAACGGCACGCAGTTTTGATTCTACTACATGTACTGACTTTTTGGGAGCCTAGTCTGGATGCTCACCTTCCTAGACCTGGATGGAGAAGGGAGGGCCTTGGACTTCCCACAGGGCAGGCACCCTGACTTCTCTTAGGACTGGAGAGAGGGGGAGGGGGAGGGGAGGGAGGAGGACGGGAGGGAGGGGAAGGAAAATGTGAGGATGGAAGGAGTTGGAAATTTTTAATAAAAAAAAAAACAAAAAAAAAATTCCAATGATGAGAAGATGCCTGCTATCTGGTAAAGTCTAAGAGACAGTACTAGCAACAACATGAAACAAAATACGTTTTTGTTTGTTTAACCAGTTTACACACACACACATACACACACACACACACACACACACACACACACACACATATGTTGTAATAGGAGTGGTGGGCTGCGTTTCCGCCCAGCTCCATACGCCACTCTGTTGTAAGAGCAGCAGGCTGCTTCCTGCTGTCCGGCTCCCAGCTAGCTTTACCTGAAATAATTACATGGAAACTGGATTCTTTTAAACACTGCTTGGCCCATTAGTTTTAACCTCTTATTGGCTAGATCTTACATATTGATCTAACCCATTTCTAATATTCTGTGTAGCACCACGAGCTGGCTTACCAGGAAAGATCTTAACCTGCATCTGTCTGGAGTGGGAGAATCAAGGCGGACTGCCT
>NC_022009.1:54170546-54173239 GCF_000317375.1 Microtus ochrogaster | reverse complement strand
ATAGACCTATACACTGCAAGGAAATAGAAGCAATCATCAAAAGTCTCCCAACCAAAAGAAGCCCAGGGCTGAATGGTTTTAGTGCAGAAATCTACAAGAACTTCCAAGAAGAGCTATTAATCTATACTCTTCAATGTGTTGCACATAATAGAAACATAAGGAATATTGTCAAATACTTTTTATAAGGCTGAAGTTACCCTGATGCCTCTTAAGTGCTGGGATTAAAGGCATGCACTACCACCACCACCTGACAACTTGTGCATAATTCTACAAGAATAAATACTAAGAATACATAAAATAAACCATGCATAGTTTCTGCTATTTATATAGTCGTGGTTTGTGACATAAATTACAATGTTCAAAGAAATAATAACTGTGTAATACAAGACTGAGATAAAAAAATTTTAAAAGTTATGGGAACCTTGATGAGAAATATGTGAAAAATTACACTAGAGGTCAGTAAATAAACTTGTTATATGTATTTCATACTAAAATATGATTTTATATACCCCTGATATTAGAACAGCCATATTTTTTATTCTTCAAAATAATTATTGTCTAGGAAAGACCTCAATATCATAAATTTAAAAAATAGAGTTATTAATCAACTGAACCTTGTTGCTTCTTTTCAATAAATATGGTTAGAAATTCAGAATGGGTAAAATTTAGAAGCAGAGCATAGTGAATATAGACTATGACATTGGCTTATATAAATTATATGATATGGAAAATAAAAAGAAATTTAACACATTTGTTAAAAAGAAATGTATGCCTGAACCTTTCTATGAAATGGACACCTAAATCCATTATGTAATTGCTTGAATTTTAATACATCTAATTTCCTTCCTAGAAGGGTAGATTCTACTAATAACGTCACATAGAAATTTAAATGAAAGAATGTTATTCACCTTTCTTAAAAAACAAGAGATAAATTCCTGATGGTTTTAGTTACTTAATACTTACTGAATATCTATAATATAAATAGAATAAAATATTTTAAAAGTAAATGATTTTGATAAAAAATAAAGATACCATCTTTGTCACAAGGACAAACAAGAACATCTCAGTGCCTTGAGCATCTTCCCATGGACTTTTTTCAGAGACCAATAAGATATGGATCATTGCAGTAGGTGTCCTAGAATTTTTGAATCAATTTGTTATACTAGAATTCCAACTAATTCACAAAACCCTTATAAAAAAACTAAGTAAGATAAAGAAGAAAAATATTTAGAAATTAGTATATACAGGAGATTAAAAGTATCCCACTAAAAGAAAGAGAAATAATACTATCTTTAGAAAGAAAAACCCTGGAAGTACTTGAGAGAAAAAAAATCCCCTCAAGTATTAAATTTTATTATTTTAAGGCCATATAGATACTAAAAAAAATTTTTCATTTATATTTGTACCACAAATAATAAAAACCCAGAAACAGATATTGGGGTTCAATCTGAAAACCAGAAAAGAAAAGCAGCCAAGCCATGAGAGATGTCATAACCTCAACCAAGACTGGGCAACTGCAAAGTAAGCAGACTAAACAGCCTAAGCCTCTTTCTTATTTGATTTTATATTTCCTTTAATGCTGGGATTAAAGGTGTGTACTCAGATTAAGGATGTATGACTCCCTAGTGCTGGGATTAAAGGTGTATGACTCCCTATTACTGGGATTAAAGATGTAGGCCCCCATCACCTGGATTTTTTTGTGTTGATCTTATGTAGCCCAGGGTGGCCTTGAACTCATAGAGATTCTTTTGCCTCTGTCTCCCAAATCCTGGGATTAAAGGTATGTGCCACCACTGCCTGACCCCTAGTGGCTTAGCTTTGTTTGCCCTTGATCTTTAGGCAAACTTTCTTTACTAAAACATAAATAAAATATCACTATATATGTTAATTGAGTTATTCAAGCTATGGTATTTCTAAACACAGAAAAACAGGTATCTCTACCCTCCTGTAAATAAAATAATAATTTAATTAAGCATTCAAGTATGTGACATCTCTTGAATTTCAGAAGTCAGGCTTTGTCTAGATTATGTTTTAAATAAAAGTCATAGTAATAGCTAGGGAAAATAAACAGCAATGATTAAAATGTCTTGAATTGAAAATCTGTAATGAATATTTTATCTTTGGATATCACAAGATACCAAAACAAAGAGAAATAATGAGTTAGATTTAGAGCAAATTATTTTAATCTATTTTGTTTGCAATGGTAAAAGGAAGAGGTAAGAAAGTGGGTTGTGTTGGGTAAATCATAACTGAATAAAAGGGGGTCTCTATTTCACCAAAGATATATGTCAATTTCTAAGTGTCAAGGAGAATAGCTGTGAGATGCCAGCCTCCAAACATTAAAGGAATAAAACAAAGGCATCACATAAAGTGAATAATGTTGAATAAGCACCACCAAGTGTAACCTCAAAGCAATAGATTTATGATTATTTATGAATTACCTCACTTTCTCTTCAATAATGACTTCCAGTAATAGTGGAACATTTTCCCTACTGCAAGGCAATACAGCACATAGGGTGAACTAGAATTAAATTACCCTGGCAACAAACAAGTACTGGCAGTAACCACCTAATCTTCCCTGAGCATTTGCATTAATTATTAATTAAGGGTTCATCTATATTTTATTCCAGTTCACAAAAATACATAGGAGCAGGATTAACTACTTGAATTCAGAGAATGAATCCTATTAAAGT
>NC_022009.1:54157048-54170331 GCF_000317375.1 Microtus ochrogaster | reverse complement strand
GTTATGGTAATCTCTAAAACACTGGTGTGACCTCATAACCATGGCTCTGTATCTAGCCATGTCATGTTATGGTAATCTCTGATGGCCAGCTGACTAAGTTGAAAAGTTTTGAGTTCCAGATCTTTATATAAAAACAAATGAAGATTGTGAAATGCAACACTGATCTCCATACAGAACATGGACAGATGCCTGGTACAGAACATGGCATGGGAGTGGCAGCTATAGTATATATCACTGTTGTGCTGCACCTCTATGTAGCAAAAATAGTCACTTGTGTTTGACTGTAAAGCTCTTGCTTTGAAATAGGAACAAAAGAAAAAACATGTCTAAAGCCCACTGCATGTCTTTCTACTTGGATTTCAGGATTAGAATATCTAAAATCAAAGTTTTATGACTTTTAACCTGAAGGAGTTTACAGAAGTTAAAAGTTATGGGAAATTAAGCATGCTGAAGTTGAAAACTTTAAAGTTTGTCTCTAAGTCTTTTTTCAGTGATTTAGTTTCCCAGCATAGCACTATCCAGACAAAAGTCCAGATTCTTTTTCAGAGCCTTCAAGATTATCTATAATCTCAGACATATAACACTTGCTCTTTGTTGTTTCCATTATATTAATGTTTATTTTATTTGAATCTATTTTTATCATAGTACATTTGTGAAAATCAAAGAAACACTTTTAAGAGTTAGATCTAATCTCTCCTATTTTGAAGCAGGGTCTCTCTTGTTTCACCTTCGCTCTAGTCTAGCTTGCCTACAAGCTTCTTGGTCATTCTCCTATCTCTGCCTCCTATCTCGTCACAGGAGCCCAGGATAAAAGATTCTGCAAACATATGTGGGGTTTTGTGTGGGTTCTAGTGATAAAACAAACATTTGTCAAATCTGTTTGTTAGATTTTGTAAATTTGTCACAAATTAGAGTCACTTGGGAAAAGTGATTCTGGGCATGTCTGGACAGATAATTTGGGGTTATGTAAGAGACCAAGATGAGACAGCATGGGAAGCAAAACAATAATTTGTTAGCATTCCTCTGTAGTCTTTGCTTTAGTCCCTGCCTTGAACCCTGACTTCCTTCAGTAATGAATTGTTTCCTGGAAGTGTAAGAAGAAATAAACCCTTTCCTTCATCCTTCATCAAACTGCTTTGGTCACAGTGTTGATTGCAGCAAGAGAAAACTGACAAGAACACTCAGCAAATGCTTTACCAGCTCCTCCCTCCCGGACGTGGATTCTCGGCTTATTTGTACTTACTGCCCAGTTGTTACAACGTCCTGGAAGATTTTTCCGTGTTACCACACAAACACACACACACACACACACACACACACACACACACACAACTTGTTCACTTCTTGAATTCAAAGATCTTTTCATAAGAATATTAGAGAAGACTTGATGTAAATACTATGACTCATTTTAACGTGATACAATATAACGTCCATTTGACTGTTTGTGACTATGTTTCACAGAATGAAGATTCCATAGGTACATTGCCAGCATCAATTATTCCTTCAATCAAGTACTTGTGAAGTAAATTTTTGTTTATAACAACAAAAACAAAACAAAACAAACAAAACAATAACAAAAAACAACCACTGGGAAAGAAAGGAAGTCTAACTAATTCACAAGAGATACTATAGTCATTTTTTTTTTTAAGAATCTTGCCTAAAGTTTCAAATTACAGGGGCACCAAAGTTTTCATATAAAAATATTTTCTCTGTGTGTGTCAAAATTTATTGAAAATTCTACTTCCCCCAAAGACTGAAATTCTCGGTATGTCACTCATTCAAGAAAGAATCATTCAGAATCCACTTGTTGCTGAACTCTATTCAAAATTGAAGATAATTTTTTTGTTTTGTTTTTGAAGACAGGGTTTCTCTGTCTGGCTTTGAGCCTGTCCTGGAACTTGCTCTGTAGACCAGGCTGGTCATAAATTCACAGAAATCTACCTTCCTCTGTCTCCCAAGTGCTGGGATGAACAGCATGTACCACCACCACCACCTGGCAATTGAAGATAATTTAAAAAAAATATTTATCTAAAAGGAGTATTTGACTGAAATTGAGTAAGGAAAATTTAATAAAATATAATTCAAAAATTTAATATAAGTATCCACATATCATAAAATTTAACATAAGCATGCATATAATAAAATTTGATATAGCATAAGACTTATGATCTATTATGTATATAAACTTATACATATAAATTCTAACATAATAAAAAGAATGAAATAATACTATAAAGTTTGTGGGCAGAAAACTAGACTGAAGTTAGTAACCTTTGAGGAGGGCTTAAATGTTGAATAACTGAACAGAGATAGTAATGAAAAGGTATGCTTTCAAAAAGGAGAGAGTACCAAGGGAAAAATCTGTAGACTAAAGATTCCTTAATATTTCCAAAGGAGCAGAAAGTCATTCTAACCTGATGAGTTCCATCAGGTAAATTGCAAGATATCCGGAAAGCATATTAAGTTTTAGGAGCCAAACCAATGAATGCAGACCTTGGTGATAAATAGCTCTAAACAGAAAGTGATAGAAATACAAAGTTCATTTCAGTAGACGGCAGACATCCCAACATATAGAACAGGATTCATGTGGTTTGTGGAACAGATAAGCAAACTGGCCCTGAGTACTGTGCTATTTGGATGGCTTCTATAGTAGAAATCAGCCTCATGGGAGGTGATCACTATGGAGAGGTGAGACGACATGGTGTCACACAGAGGGCTTGCTCGCCAAAGTAGTCTCTGACTCAAAAGGGGGAAAAGAAAAAGATCTTGCAAATTTTTTGACTGAAATATTTCTATCTTCTGATAGATAAGCTTTGCCCTGAAACCCTGCTTATATGTCTGTACAGAATCTCACATGGTTTTGGTATTTCCTAACCCATAACTAGCATATAGGAACTCTTAGCTTGAGAATGAATAGCTCCTGGCTTCCATTCTTGAGAACAAAGAAATCTCATGTTTCCACCCCTGAATTGGAGGTCATTAATTGAGATGAATAATGTTCTGCAGTTACTAAACAATGCAGGATGTGCTGAGTAATACATCTACGTGCAATTTGCATGACTCCTTAATTAATTTTAAATCTCAAACTTATCCTTGCTGACATTTGACATCTGAGCTTTAATATTATCTGATTCAAGCCAAGTATGTGGTTTTGCAAATAGCATGCTCCAGGGCTGCTTGTGCAGCAATATTTTGATTTCAGTTACTACATGATCTGTCTTAAGAATCCTGACCACATAATTCTTAGCCACAGAAGGAAAATGAAAATCTCTGAACAGATCTATCAAAAAATTTCAGAGCTGGGCGGTGGTGGCACACGCCTTTAATCCCAGCACTCGGGAGGCAGAGCTAGTTCGGACAGGAACCAAAGCTACAGAGAAACCCTATCTCCCCCCTTCCCAAAAAAAAATCCAGAATATCTTTATCTGACTTAAATATTTTTTCTAAATATCATTTTTGAATTTAATTTGGGTTCCGTAAGGAAAAAAAGTAAGTTATTACAAAAAAAAACTTTTATAAAGAGTAAACATGAGACAAAAAATGGAGTGGCTATGGCATCTATGGCTGCTACATATGACAGAGATCTGATGGCCATTGAAGCTGGAGTCCAGCTCTTCAGTCTGAGCACTCCATGGACCAGTAGTTTCTTCATCCACATAGAAAACCCAAGCAGGCCAAATTTCAAGGTGTCAGGAGGGAAAAGCAAAGAAAGGATACCATTCACCTTTTGCAAAGTGCGGAGGCGGCAGCAAAGCAGGAGATGGTAAAGCCTCCTTGAAAGCAAACACCAGGTACCTGTGCCTTCCTCCCAGGATTGTCTTTCCATCCCTTGCAGAAGCCTTGAAATTTGGCTAACATGAAAAAATATCTCTTGTGGGGCAGTTGAGCTGATCTTGAAGAATGAGAGTTAAGTGACCTCTGACATCTCAATCGTGCTTTGTGGAACCACAATCACTCTTTCTTATTCTAGAACTCACAGCTCTGGAAATGTTTTTTGTTTTTGTTTTTTTTTAATCTCAGAATACTGACCTCAGGGATTCCTTAAAAACATTTCATTCAGTTAAACCTCAGAAGAAATTTAAATAATCCTGCGAATGAAATCATTTTTCTGTTTCCCATTCGTATCAAAGAGCAGAATGTAAAATGTTCACTGTCTCGAATAGCTTTGATGTGTGATGTAATGAGGATGTATTTTTAAGGGAAAAACTACAGAAAAGTGTAGGATAATAAACATATGCAAAACTATAGGAAGATATTGTTTAAATAGTTTTGGTTATTTAAGCAAACAAATAAAAATTTGAAGGAGTTTTAACAAGTCAAGGAAAATGAAAAGTCAGCAGGAGGATAGTAAGAAAACAATACTAAGGAATGCATGGAGAGTATAGCAAAGAGGCAAGCAAATCATTAAAAAATATAAGTAAATTAGAAGTGCAGGCAAGGCTGTAATCCAATAGCCAAAAACCTTCTTGTAACTTCTTTCTTCTTTTTGTGTCTTTTGCTTCAAACATTTTCCTCTTTTGAAAAAAATATCTTGACATATGTTGGTATGGATAATGACAATCAGCATTAAAGTGGTCATTTGGGCCAAGACTATTCTACATGCAGCAAGGTTATTATTAAGTACCATACTCATCTAATTGCATAAATGATGCTCTTTCTTCCATAATTACCTATTCCCAGTGACAGATCCCATCTTGCTGACTCACTGTCATGCCCCATTATAGAAGAACCCATCTATTACCATAAAGTGAATAGTTACTACAATTTTATTGACTAAATATTGCATAAATTATGTAAATACTTCTCAAGTAAAAATCATTTAATTTATATATATATGCATATTTGCACGTGCATATATATTTAAATGATGAGAGAGTAGGTGACAACATTAGCAGCTGCAGCTAATGAAATAATTATCACTTCCCTAGTTCAGTGTCACAGTTGTGATTATGGCAATAACAAAGCAAAAATAAACAAATAACATCAAACAGTTTTACAGAATATTATTCTGCTATTTCTATCAAATATTTGCACAATGAATTTATTAGCACTGAAAAACATGGGAAGGTCTTTTTGATCAGCTCAGATTTTGATCTAACTCTGCTGTTTTGTTAACAAGGGCAAGATATTTTGTACTATTACTCTGTATGAAAATAATTCAAGAGAATCCCAAATTCTGTCAGAAGGTATTATTTGACACTAGGAATAACATATGGTTGAAATGTCATAGCCCCAAAAGAGCCATTAACGACAAGGGGTTGATGCTTCTTCTGGATGGAGTTTCCTTCTACTTTGTTTGGTCTCAATAGCATTAAAATATGGGGCTTGATTCAGTTTTAGGAGAACTCCCTTAACACTGCTTCACACTGATGGGTATATTTTATGCTGAAGACTGAAAAATTGAGTAGATAATCTGATTGAGCACATTTTACCTGTTTTAATATTTTACCTAATTAGCAATAAAATAAAACTACACTTCAGAGTCAAATAGGTAATAAAAGAAAAATAGAAGTTACCATATTGGCAAAATGATTATTTTTAATGCTGACATACAATATGATCAAAGGTAAGTTCGCTTGTGTGATAGTTAGCCTTGATTGTCAACGTTACTGGATTAAGAGATATTTAGAGGCAGCAGAACTCACCTTTGTATATCTGTGGGAGTGTTTACACAGAAGAATGATATTTGGGATAGGGAGATAGCTTGTCCAACAGGTAAATAGCACCTTCCTGCAGGCTACAAAGCCAGGTGAAAGGAAGTTACAGGAAACCACTGTGCCCACACAAAAAGTGCCGCTTGTTTAGGAGCGTTTTTATGGGTGCTGCCATTATCCACTGACTTTAGCTCTTTCTGCCTTTCAATGTGGACACAAGTACCAATGATTTTTTTAATTAATTAATTTATTTTTTGTTGAAAAAATTTCCGCCTCCTCCCCGCCTCCCATTTCCCTCCCCCTCCTCCCACTCCTGTCCTCCTCCCTCCACTCCTCTCCCCCTCCCTCTGGAGTCTAAAGAGCAGTCCGGATTTTCTGCCCTGTGGGAAGTCCAAGGTCCTCCCCCCTCCATCCAGGTCCAGAAAGGTGAGCATCCAAACAGGCTAGGCTCCCACAATGCCAGTTCATGCAGTATGATCGAAACCTAGTGCCATTGTCCTTGGCTTCTCATCAGCTTTCATGGCCATGTTCAGAGAGTCCGGTTTTATCCCATGCTTATTCATTCCAATGATTCTTAAAAGAACTTCCAGGTCCACACACCCAATTTTTCTCCCCTACTCTTCTCTTCTGCTTTAGAGAGTATCTCAGAGATTTCTTTTTTCTTTCTTCTAATGAGCCTTACCTGATTTTCAAATTGGTTTGAAGAAACCCTCTGGTTTTTATTTCAGTCTATTATTTAAATTCTCTCACACAGTTTTTTTTTTCTTTTCTATCTTTAGGAGCTTCCTATAGATCTCTACTAGGCCTCAATATCCATTCTTCCCTTTGCACATTCAGGGTAGCTGGACACCCTGCAGCACTTACAAACATGTGCTTTTCCTTTTATTTTATTTTTGCCATCCGCACTATTCTAATTTAATTTCTCTCCATTTCCTAAGATCAGGTAAATAGTGATATATTTATTAAAAGTTTATATACATTTTTTTTTTACTTTTACAGCCTGTTTGAAGACTGGATTATTGTTACCTTCTATTTCTGCTCAGGAATTTACAGATAAAATTGCAATGTTAAATAATCCTCGAAACATCTGTGCATTTGGAATGCCAATTATTGAGGCTATACACAAAGATTCTAGCTTAGTTCACACAGCATCAAGTACAGAGATGCTCAGGTGTGTTGACTGTTTCCTTTGCTGTTACAAAATAAGAAAACTAGATTGTAAAAAGGAAAGAGTTAGGTTGGTTCACAGTTTAGGGTGCTTCAGTCCACTGTCGGGTGGTATATGCAGAGGCAGAGCATTGTGGTGAGGGCCCCAGCAGAAGTATTCTGTTTCTGTTCACATTATGGCAATTAGAACACCATGATAGATAGGAAGAAAGACGGTGACTCCCAGTTTCCTCTCAAGGACAGATCCCACTAAGCCCCACCTCCTGTAAGCTACACAAGCCTCCAAAATCATCACAAGCTGGCAGCCAGGAAATTATCATCTAGGCTTTTGGGGACACTTAAGATTCAAACTATAACATGAGAAAATTAGAATGTGTAGTCATGAACTTAAAAAAACCTTAGCTTTGGTTTTTTTTTTTTTTTTTTTTTTTTTTTTTTTACTAATTTTACTGCAACTCAACCTTGTATTCCTGTCTTTACAATTTACACTGTCTTTCTACATGGAAGTTTCTTATATTGGATCATTATACCTCAAGTTTTGTGCCTTTACCCTGGTTAGTTATGAATTTTTATCAATCCTGATTAAGACCTGAAACACCAATCACTTAATTGACCTATCTTCAATCCATGGAAGTTTTTCTCTATTATATGTTTAACTCTGTCTTTACCTGACCTCTATTTCTCTTCCTGGACCAATTCTATCTCCTTAATGTTGTGTAATTCTTTCCTCATTATTATTATTATTATTCTTTATTGAACTCTACATTTTTATCTGCTCCTTTCTCCCCTTCTCCCCTCTCCTTCAACCCTCTTCCAAGGTCCCCATGCTCCCAATTTACTCAGGAGATCTTGTCTTTTTCAACTTCTCATGTAGATTACATCTATGTAAGTCTCTTTTAGACTCGTTGTTGTCTAGGTTCTCTGGGATTGTGATTTGTGTGCTTTTTTTTTTGGCTTTATGTTTAAAAACTACTTATGTATGAGTACATGTGATAATTGCCTTTCTGTGTCTGGGTTACCTCACTCAAAATGATGTTTTCTAGCTCCGTCCATTTGCTTGCAAAATTCAAGATGTCATTATTTTTTTTCTGTTATGTAGTACTCCATTGTGTAAATGGACCATATTTTACTTATCCATTTTTCAGTAGAGAGGCATTTAAGTTGTTTCCAGGTTCTGGCTATGACAAGCAATGTTTCTATGAACATAGTTGAACATATGTCTTTGTGGCATGATTGAGCATTCTTTGGATATATACCAAAAAAATGGTATTACTGGGTCCTAGGAAAGTTGTTTGCTAATTTTCTGAGAAGTTGCCACACTGACATTCAACATCCAGTTGTACCAGCTTGATTCCCACCAGCAATGCAGGAGTGTTCCCTTAACCCCAAAACATCTCCAGCATAAGTTATCATCAGTGTTTCTGATCTTGGTTATTCTTACAGGTGTAAAATAGAATCTCAGAGTTGTTTTGGTTTGCATTTCTCTGATGACTAAGGATGTTGAACATTTCCTTAAGTGTCTTTTAGCCATTTTAGATTCCTCTGTTGAGAGTTCTCTGTTCAGGTCTGTACTCCATAATTTTTTACTGGATTATTTGTTCATTGATGACCAATTTCTTCAGTTCTTTATATATTTTGGGGATCAGACCTATTTCTGATGTGTGGCTATTGAAGATCTTTTCCCATTCTGTAGGCTGTCATTTGGTCTTCTTGACCATGTTCTTTGCTTTACAGACTTTTCAGTTTCAAGAGGTCTCATTTATTAATTGTTTCTTTGAGTGTCTATGCTTCTGGGGTTATATTTAGAAAGTGGTCTTCTGTGCCAGTATGTTTCTCTTCTATGAGTTTCAGTGTTGCTGGCTTTATGTTGAGGTCAGTGATCCTTTTGGACCTTAGTTTTGTGCATGGTGATATGGATCTATTTTCATTCTTCTACATATTGATATCCAGTTGTGCCAGCACCATTTCTTAAATATGCTTTCTTTTTTCCATTTGATATTTTTTTCAAAAATCAGGTGTTCAAAGAAGTGTGGATTAATATCCAGGTCCTTGATTTGGTTCTATTCATCTTTCTGTCTGTTTTTATGCCAACTCCAGGCTGTTTTCAGTACTGTAGCTCTGTAGTAGAGTTTGAAGTCAGGGATTGTGATGCCTCCAGATGTTCTTTTATGATACAGGATTGTTTTGGCTATCTTGGGTTTATTTCTTTTCAATATGAAGTTGAGTACTGTTCTTCTGAGGTCTGTGAAATTTTTTTTCTGGGATTTTCATGGGCATTGCATTAAATCTGCAAATTGCTTTTGGTAAGATTGTCATATTTACTATGCTAATTCTACCTACCCAAGAGTATGGGAGCTCTTTCCACTTTCTGGTGTCTTCTTCAATTTCTTTCTTCAAAGATTTAAAGTTCTTATCATACAAGTATTCCACTTGTTTGGTTAGAGTTACTCCGAGATATTTTACATTTGTGGCCATTGGGAAGGATGATGTTTCTCTGATTTCTTTCTAAGCCCATTTATCATCTATATACAGGAGTCTTACTGACTGATGTTTTTGTGTTAATCTTGTCTCCTGCTACATTACTGAAAGTGTTTATGAATTGTAGAAGTTCCTTGGTAGAATTTGTGGGGTCGCTTTTGTAAACTATCATAGCATCAGCAAATAGTGAGAGTTTTGCTTCTTTTCTGATTTGTATACCCTTGTTTTTTTTTTTTTTTTTTTTGGTGTCTTATTGCTCTAGCTAGGACCTCAAGAACTATATTGAGTAGATATGGAGAGAGTGGACAACCTTGTCTTGTTCCTGATTTCAGTGGCATTTCTGGGAGTTTTTCTCCATCTAGTTTGATGTTGGCTGTGTGTTTGCTGTATATTGCCTTTATTATGTTTAGGTATGAGCCTTGTGTCCCTGCTCTCTCCCAAACTTTCATCATGAAGGGATGTTGTATTTTGTCAAAAGCTTTTTTGGAATCTAGTGAGATGATCATATAGTTTTAATTTTCAGTTTGTTTATATGATAGATTACGCTGACAGATTTTCATATATTTAACCATCGCTGCATCTCTGGGATGAAGCGGTCTTGATCATGGTGGATGATGGTTCTGATGTGTTCTTGGATTTGATTTGCCAGTATTTTATTGAGTATTTTTGCATCAATGTTCATGAGTGAGATTGGTCTGTAATTTTCTTTCCTAGTAATGTCTTTTTATGGTTTTGGTATCAGGGTAATTGTAGCCTCATAAAAAGAGCTTGGCAATGTTCCTTCTGTTTCTATTGTGTGAAATAATTTGAGGAGTATTGGTATTAATTCTTTGAAAATCTTGTAGAATTCTGAGCTGAAACTATCTAGTCCTGGCCTTTTTTGGTTGGGAGATTTTTGATAACTGTTTTTATTTGATGACTGTTCTTCAGCAGTTGTATGTCCATTTAATTTGCTTATCTGGTCTTGGTTTAATTTTGGTAAGTGATGTTTATCCAGAAAGTTGTCCATTTCCTTTAAGTTTTCCAATTTTGAGGAGTTCAGGTTTTAGAAAAAAGACCTGATGATTCTCTGTATTTCCTCCGTGTCTGTTTTTTTTGTTTTGTTTTGTTTTGTTTTGTTTTTGTCCCTCTTTTCATTTCTGACTTTATTAATTTGGATATTCTCTCTCTGGCTTTTGGTTAATTTGGATAAAGGTTTGTCTATTTTCTTATTTTCTCAAAGAACCAACTCTTCCTTCATTGTTTCTTTGTATTGTTTTCTATCCCTTTATATTTCTAAGTTCTCTGTATTTTTTTCATTTTTTTTGATTTTTTTTTTGTTTGTTTTTGTTTTCTGTGACAGGGTTCCTCTGTAGATTTGGAGCCTATTCTGAAACTAGCTCTTGTACATCAGGCTGGCCTCAAACTCACAGAGATCAGACTGTCTCTGCCTCCTGAATGCTGGTATTAAATGTGTGTGTCACCACTGCCTGGCAGATCTCTGTATTTTCATCTATGCTAATAATCCAACAACCAATAATATTTATCTTCCTTCTTCATTGTCATGAACTCTCAAACTTAAAGATTGTATAATTTTTGTTCTAAAATTAATTTAATAGTGTTAATTTTTATTATTATCTATATATTCAAATGCATATTGCATATATTATACCAGAATTTATTCTTAAAATTCAAATAACTGCTCTGTTCTCTTTTTCTTGGCCTTTAACCTGCCTTGTATTCTTCTGGTTCTTCTCATGCAGCTAAAATTCACCACTGAGAAATACTACTGTCAGCAATCCTATAAAGAGATGTGACTTTGTGCATGGAGGGTTGAAGTCTCAGAGGTGGCAAATTGTTCTCCTCTAGAGTATAGTCTTCCTGTTCTTGGTTTGCTTTTTACTACTGTGATAAACACCATGACCAAAACCAATTTGGATTGGAAATGATCTATTTGGCCTTCATTTCTGTGCAACAGTGCAACACTGTGGGATATTAGAGAAGGAACTCAAACAGGAATCTAGAAGGCAGGAATGGAAGCAAAGAATTTGGGCAGAAATCTGCTTATTGGGTTGCTCTTCAGGGCTTTCTTGGTTTTCCTTCTTGTACTATAGGACCTCCTGCCCAGGGGTGGCACCACCCATGGTGGGATGGGCCCTCTAACATCAACTGTTAATCTTGAGAAATTCCTCCGCGGGCTTGCCTATAGGCAATCTTGTTGAGGGAATCATTCAATTAAGGTTCATTCTTACGAGAAAATTCTAGCTTGTGCCAATTTGACAAAAATAAATGAATAAAAACAAAATAAACAACTAATCAGCATACCTATTATCCAAGTACATTAAACACTAAGGGATAAGATACTTGATTGTCCTTTCCAGCTATTTCTATGTGGGGGAAAACATAGAGACATCAAATACACTCTGTCTTTCTTGACTTTGTTTTCTTTCTCATTTACTTCCTTCGAAATAATACCCTCGTAATGCAGGATCACTTGAAGCTAAGTAAATGATATATAGTCTTGGGATCTTCAGCATGACCTCTTCTACCCAGGTTACTGGCTTGATAAACTTTTTTCACTTTCATTTGCCAGAGTCGTAAAAACCAAAGGCTCATACAGTCCTCTCCTCGCCTGCCTATGCAATATAGCAGCAACTTGGAAGGAGAGTGATAAATGAGCTAAAATTTAAAGTAGAGAAAATAACATCTATCAAGTCAAGATTCTAAGAAGTTCTGTTTTTTATGTTTGAAAATGTTAAGAAATTTATTGTGATTCTCAGTTGAGGGATTGGAGGACTGAACAGTACCTATCTACGACTTTCCTGTAATATCCACAATAAGGAGAAGACTTCTCAGAATTGATGTGAAGACTATGCCATACCAGACAGATTTTATACATATTTATCTCCTTCCAGATAATTGGATATAATGGTTCAGGGAGGTGGCTTATGAATTGATATTGATTTAAAGATTCTCTATGCAATCTACAGCCAGGGTTGAAAACTACTTCTATAGATGAAAAATTCCTCACACTTTAGATCTTTTTTAAGACTTCATGTAACAGTGCTTTCCATAGTACAAGATCACATACAGTAGTGCTTAAAAATTTAAAACCTGTGTTCTCACATACTTCTTTAAATCAGATTCTTTGGAACAGACCTAAAGTTTAAAAACCTGCATCTGGAGATGATTATTATGCATTCCAGTTTTGAAAACTATAAAGAGAAGGTATGGTTTACATTATGAAAACATAGGCTAGGAACACAGAATACATTTGCTAGTTCCAAGTGAAAAGCTTCTGCTCAAGTTTAACTACTCACATGATGGGGACTGTCTACTTAAACCTTTCTAGATGGCATAGGAAAACAGCCAGCAAAGAGTTAATTTGGAAGATTTGTCCTTCATGAAAAAAATTATAGTAGGGCAAACATCATCACCAAAGAACTCAATTTTGAGCAGAGGAAAAAGCATTTGCTTGGCAAATATGAGGACCTACGCTTAATTCCTCAGAATTGAGACCAACAACCACACAATTGATAAGGTATTTGTGGCACAAACCCTGGAACCTACATAAATAGAGAAGATAACTTCACTTCCAAAGATGTCCTTTGACTTTCACATGTGGGCCACCACTTTCTCTCACACACATCATGCTCACAATAATAACAATAATAATACTAATAATAATTAAATAATAATAATATCCAAATGTTTAAAAATGATTCTCATCACCTACCTAAAATCCAGATAGACATGGTCATGAGGACTGGTAGATGCAGGTTATCCTTGTGTTTGGATGGGGGGTGGGTAGGTGGATATAAAGGCATTGAAAATAAGATAACATACCTGGGAGCTTTCTGGATGTTAGCTTAGTTCCAATTTCAGTGAGTAAGCCTGTCTCAAATGAATAAGACCCAGTATGATAGAGCAGGACTCCCAGTAGTTCTCTCTTTTACTTCCCTGAATGCATAGCTACACACACACACACACACACACACACACACA
>NC_022009.1:54155236-54156350 GCF_000317375.1 Microtus ochrogaster | reverse complement strand
TCTCCAGTCCAAAGAGCAGTCAGGGTTCCCTGCCCTGCAGGAAGTCCAAGGTCCTCTCCCCACCAACAAGGTCTAGGAAAGTGAGCATCCAAACAGACTAGGTTACCACAAAACCAGTACATGCTGTAGGATCAAAAACCCAGTGCCATTGTCCTTGGCTTCTCAGTCAGCCCTCATTGACTGCCATATTCAGAGAGTCTGGTTTGACCACATTCTCCATCAGTCCCAGTCCAGCTGGCTTTGGTAAGCTCCCATTAGATCAGCCCCACCGTCTCATTGGGTGGGCATACCCCTTGCGGTCCTGCTCATGTTTTCTTTCCTTCTGCTCCTCATTTGGACCTTGGGAGCTCAGTCCAGTGATCCAATGTGGGTCTCTGTCTCTATCTCCATCCATCACCAAGTGAAGGTTCTGTGGTGATATGCAAGATATTCATCAGTATGGCTATAGGATAGGGCTATTACAGGCTCCCTCTCCTCAGCTGTCTAAGGAACTAGCTGGGGTCATCTCCTTGAACACCTGGGAACTCCTCTAGAGTCAAGTCTTTTCCCAACCCTAAAATGGCTCCCTTAATTAAGATATATACTTCCCTGCTCCCATATCCACCCTTCCTCCATCCCAACTGTCCCATTGCCTCCCCCAAGCTCTCCCTATCTTCCCCTTCTCACTATGCCATCTCGCCTTACCCCCACCCCCAACCCACCCCCAAGCTTCCAATATTTGCCTGGCAATCATGTCTAATTCCATTATCCAGGAGGATAACAATATGTTTTTCTTCAGATTCAACATCTTATTTAGCTTCTCTAGGATCACGAATTATAGGCTCAATGTCCTTTATTTATGGCTAGAATCCAGTTATGAGTGAGTACATACCATATTCATCCTTTTGGATCTGGGTTACCTCACTCAGGATAGTGTTTTCTATTTCTATCCATTTGCATGCAAAATTCAAGATGTCATTGTTTTTTTTACCGCTGAGTAGTACTCTAGTGCGTATATATTCCGCACTTTCTTTGTCCATTCTTCCATTGAGGGGCATCTAGGTTGTTTCCAGGTTCTGGCTATTACAAATAATGCTGCTATGAGAATAGTTGAACAAATGCTTTTGTAGTATGC
>NC_022009.1:54143461-54145551 GCF_000317375.1 Microtus ochrogaster | reverse complement strand
TAAGTCCATTTGATTCATTACCTCCATTAATTCTCTTATTTCTCTGTTAGGTTTCTGTCTGATTGACCTGTCCATTGATGAGAGAGGAGTGTTGAAGTCTCATACTATTAGTGTGTGTGGTTTGATGGCTGCCTTGAGTTCTAATAATGTTTCCTTCACAGAAGTGGGTGCTTTTATATTAGGGGCATAGATATTCAGGATTGAGACTTCCTTCTGATGGATTGTTCCTATTCTGAGTATAAAGTGTCCATCTCCATCGCTTCTGAATGAGTTTATTTTGAAGTCAATTTTGTTAGAAGTTAGAATGGCCACACCTGCTTGTTTCTTAGGTCCATTTGATTGAAAAGCCTTTTCCCAACCCTTTACTCTGAGTAGATGTCTGTCTTTGTGGTTGAGGTGTGTTTCTTGTAAACAGGAGAATGTTGGATCCTATTTTCATATCCAGTCTCTTAGCCTGTGCCTTTTTATAGGTGAATTGAGTCCATTGACATTAAGTGATATTAATGACCCGTTGTTGTTAACTCCGGTTATTTTTTTTCCGTTTTTCCTTTTTTGGTGATAGAGTTTATGTGTTTCCCTTCTTTGAGTTGTGCTGGTGAAGGGTTGTTAGATGTCTGGGTGATTGTGAGCATTGTTGGATTTCTTGGTTTGTGATTTTCCTTCTATTTCTTTCTGTAAGGCTGGATTTGTAGCTATATATTGTTTAAATTTGTTTTTATTCTGGAGTATTTTGTTTTCTCCATTGATGGTGAAAGAAAGCTTGGCTGGGTATAGTAGTCTGGGCTTGTATCCATGGTCTCTTAGTTTCTGCAGCACATCTATCCAAGACCTTCTGGCTTTCATGGTTTTCATAGAGAAGTCAAGTGTATGTCTGATTGGTTTACCATTATAAGTTATTTGACCTTTTTCGTTTGCTGCTCTTAATATTTTTTATTTATTCTGTATGTTTTATGTTTTGATTATTATATGGTGAGGGGATGTTTATTTTTGATCTAGTCTATTCGGTGTTCTGTATGCTTCTTGAACCTTCATAGAAATATCCTTCCTTAGGTTGGGAAAGTTTTCTTCTATAATTTTGTTGAATATATTTTCTGGGCCTTTGAGCTGTAATTCTTCTCCTTCTTCTACCGCTATTATTCTTAGGTTTGATATTTTTATTGTGTCCCAGATTACTTGGATGTTTTTTGATGAGAATTTGTTTGATTTGCTTTTTTCTTTGATCAGTGAGTTTATTTTCTCTATGGTGTCTTCAGCATCTAAGATTCTTTCTTCTGTCTCTTGTATTTTGTTGGTTATGCTTGTCTCTGTCATCTCTGTTCATTTACCTAGATTTTCCATATCCAGCAGTCCCTTGGTTTGCATTTTCTTCAATGCCTCCATTTTAGTTTTCTAGTCTTTTACTGTTTCCATTATCTTTTTGATTGCTTTTTTTGGTTTCCTAGCATATCTTTTATGAATTTACTCATGTTTTTAAACTTTTTATTATTTTTCTCATTTGTTTTTTTAAGGGAGTTTTTCACATCCTGTTTAAGGGACTCTATTGCTTTCATAATGTCATATTTTTCTACTTCTTCTGGATTAGGGTATTCAAGTCTTCCTGTTGTATGTTCACTGGGTATGTGTGTCCCTATTTATTCATCTTTAGAATGAACTGACATCTTCCTAATGGCATTAAAGGAAATGGTAAGTATGCCTTTGAAAAGGTGAAGCTGCTTTGTGTAAATGCTTTGTAATTATACCTGACAGTTAATATTGTGTTGTTACCAATAAATATAATTATTAATAAACAACCAATTGATGGAGGAGGGTCATCTGTCTTATCTGTTGCTTTCATTGGTTAATTAATAAAGAAACTGCTTGGCCTTTGATAGGCCAGCCTTTAGGTGGGTGGAGTAGACAGAACAAAATTCTGGGAGAAAGAAAACCAAATCAGGTAGTTGCCATGATTCTCCCACTCCAGACAGATACAGGTTAATATCTTTCCTGGTAAGCCACATTGTGGTGATACACAGATTATTAGAAATGGGTTAGATCAATATGTAAGAGCTAGCCAATAAGAGGCTGGAACTAATGGGCAAGGCAGTGTTTAA
>NC_022009.1:54139908-54142151 GCF_000317375.1 Microtus ochrogaster | reverse complement strand
AAATGTAGTGATATTTTATTTGTATTTTAATAAATAAAGCTTGCTTGAAGTTCAGAGAATAAAACAGTCATACTGGTCAGTTTTACAGACCAGGCAGTGGTGACACACACTTTTAATCCCAGTAGTCACACTGGTTTGCCATAGAACCTGGGCAATAGTGCTACATGCCTTTAATTCCAGCACTAGATGGTCATATAAGAAAGGAGGAGAGCTCTCAGACACAGTCTCACAGGATCACCATTTCGGACTGAGATAGAGGTAAGAGCCAGAGTCTGGCTGTTTTGGTATTTTAGCCATCAGGTTGAAACCAGATTTCTGTCTCTGTGTTTTTTTTTTAATTGTGTTACAGTTAAAGGCATATTTTAGTGAGAAAATACACTGTGTTTGTCAGATATGACAATGCAGGAAGAATGTATTTTGCCTCATAGCTTCAGAATGTTCAGTCTATTGTCATTTGACCTCATCTGCTCAGGACACTTGGCCTCGGATGCTTAGGAACAAATTATGACTATAGGAATGTGGGGACATTGAGCTACTTTACAGCTTTTTGGACATAGTGCAAAAATAGGAAAATAAAGGAAGGCTCTATGGTTAGTTGTAGCTACAAGGAAATACACCGAGTGACCTGTCTTTTCCAATTATCCCTCCCCCTGCCTTCTACAACCTTATAACATTGATATCATATTATGAATCCATCAAGGAAGTAATTCATTGATTAAGTCATAGTCCTTGTGTCCTAACTGCTTTGGTATGCTCTCTCAGACACATTCACTTTTGACAATCAAAATTAATCACCACACCAATTTACAATGATAGCTATGTCTCAAAATAATTTTAATGATAAAATCAAAAAATAACAATATACAATTCTTTTATAAAAATATCACTTTAATGAGGGTTATATATTATTCATTTAATGTACTTGCTATGGTTAAGGTATAAAATACCCCAGTAGTCATACTAAGTTCCTAGCTAGCTACATTTTGGGGTAGGTTACAGAACCTTTGACAGATGTGACTTACTCAGGCAAAACAGGTGTCAGAAGGCATACCTGTGTGTGTTAGACCTGACTATTGTTCTTCCTTGTTCTTCGGTTCCTGTCCATAACGAGGTAGGAAACTTTCTACCACAGTGATTCACAATGAAAATCCCTTTAAATAGTACCAAGAACCATAGACTGAATTCTCTGAAACTGAACTAGAGAAAAACTTTCTTCATTCAGGATGCCTTGTGAGGTCTTTTGTCACAGCAATGCAAAGTAAACTAACAAAAAAATTAATACTAGAGAAATGGAATTGGTGTAATTAAGCATGACTGTATATGGCACAAGTTTGGAACTGATTTTCAGGAGAGTTTTAAATATATTTCAGAAGAGGAATAGAGAATATATAGAATGATTTCTAATTATTCTGTGGGATCTCAGATAACCAAAATGTCAATAAGAATGTATACAATAAAGAGTATACTTTATAATATTGTATGTGGAAATAAAAGCTCTGTCAACTAGATGTCATACAAACGATATTCTGGCAAAGAATTTGCCTATATTTTGTTTGTTCCCTGAAACTGTAGGAGTCCAAGTTTTAAAATGGTTGACTAATAGTCACATCAGAGGAACTTTTTAGACAATCTAGTTTTCAGGTGATGGCATAGTTACTGCAGGATACAATTAGGCAAATTATAATGAGCCTCAAAAATTAGACTAGAATAAATGAACTTGTCTTATGATCAGAAAAGGCTGTGTAAAGTCAGTGCTAAAGAAATCATTGCTTCTGAAAAGCTTGTTACCATTAAGAAGATCCCATCTGCTTTTCTTTAAGAAAATAGAAAAGATGCCTTGGTATAATTCAGAAACTGTTCAAGCCCCAGCCAAAGTAGGCTCACAGGTATGAAAGAATAAAGCCATTTAAAAGACTTTCTCTTGAGAAAACTAAATCCAGGAGCACATCAAAGAGATCATTCACAGTGAACAAGTAGGTTCCATGGCAGCGATGCAGGGATGGTTAAACATATAAATAATCTGTCAATGTAATTCACCATATAAACAAACTGAAAGAAAAAAAAAGCACATCATCATCTCATATAATACTGCAAAAGCCTTTGACAAAATTCATCAGCCCTTCATGATAAAGGTATTGAAGTAATCAGGGATACAAGGAACATACCTAACATAACAAAGGCAATATATGGCAAGCTGATAGCTAACATCAAGTTAAATGAAGAGAAACTTGAAGTATTTTGAC
>NC_022009.1:54132626-54135443 GCF_000317375.1 Microtus ochrogaster | reverse complement strand
CTATGGACACCTTATTTTTGACAATAAACCCAAAATTATATAATAAAATAAAGAATATTCAATAAGTGATATTGGTCTAACTGAATGTCAGCATGTAGAAAAATGAAAATCTAATGACCCTTCAGAAAACTCTAGTCCAAGTAGGTCAAAGACCTCAACATAAATCCAGACACACTGAACACAATATACGACAATGTGGTACATAACCTTGAATGCACTGGCATAGGAGAGAACTTGCTGAGCAAAATACCAATCACACAGATAGACAATAAGTAGGACCTTACGAAACTGAAAAGTTTCTGTAAGGCAAGGAACACCATCAATAGAACAGAATATAAACCTACAGAATAAGGAAAAATCTCCACCAACCCCACATCTGACAGAGTGTTAATTTTTTTTGTAGAACTCAAGAAACTAGTCATCAGAAAAGCAAATAATCCAGTGAAAAATGGGGTACAGATCTAAGCAGAGAATTCTCAACAAAGAATTTCAAATGGCTGAGAAACATTTAAAGAAATGTACAACATCCTTAACCATCAGGGAAATGCAAATCAAAACTACATTGTGATTTCATCTTCCACTTGTCAGAATGGCCAGGATCAAAACAGGGGCATCTCATGCTGAAGAGAATGTGGAGTAAGAAGAGCATCTTTTCTCTATTCCTCTAAGCTCTAAATCTCAAAATATCTTTGCCTTAATCTGGACAGATCCTGACACTCACCTCTCCACATAGTTCACCTGGACTTTCCTTCTCCAGGGATTCCTGGAAAGCCCACACCTATTTGGTAAGGCTTTAGCTTCTGATCTACTGTCACTGACTCTCCCGAAGTCTAACTCATACAGTATAGAGATGAAATTTTACTTTGCAGTCCATTTTTAGAGATTAGCCAAACTGATACCTCTACTCTTTTAAATTTCTTGTCCAAAAAGGGCTATAGCATCTCACCTTCTATGATCCAACTGTCTACCTCTAAGGTCATTTACTTGGAATTAACTATCACCCCAACCCAAGAAGCTATTAACCTAAACAGAAAAATAAAACTAATTCAGTTACTTGCAGTTCCTTCTACTAAAGCGATTTTATTGTTCCTAGGAATAGCTGGCTTTCTGCATTCCCAGATCCCCTTTTTTCTCTCATTGCCAACCCCTTACATGAGGTTGCTCTCAGCCCTCCACACAAGCTCCTCCCCATCCCATTACTAAGCCCTCTCAGAGGCTCCAACAGACCCTTATCCATTTCCCAGACTTAACTCGTCCTTTCTCCCTCTATGCAACAGAAAAGGAGGAATATGCCCTTGGGGTCCTAGTACATCAGCTGGGACCTTTCTTCGCATCTGTAGAATACCTGTCAAAGAAGCTGGACCTCACCACTCAGGGCTGGGCACCCTGCATATGCACTTTAGCAGCCACTGATCTTCTTATTTGTGAGTCAGAAAAACTAAACTTTGGGTCATCTACCACTGTCTTCTCCCAGCACAATCTGTCCCCTCTCTTAACTTATAAAGTCTTACAAACCTTACCCCCTTCCTGAGTTCTTTCCCTCCAGCTGGCATTAGTGGAAGATGCCATACTCAGTTTCCAATCTTGCCCACCCTTTAATATATCAAATCTCCTATCTCAACCTAATATTAATTATTCCCCATCTCATTCCTGCATAGAAACCTTAGAAGATCTACTGCCCCACCACTCACATATACAGGAGGGCAAACTGTACCAGGCTATTTATACCTGGTACACAGATGGCAGCTCTTTTTTATGTGAGGGAACTCATAGAGCAGGCTATGCCATAGTGTCAGATACTGGGGTGGTGGAGGCACAGGCACTCCCTGCCCATACAACTAAACAGCCCACACCTGAGCCTTCCAGTTAGCACAGGGACAATTTTTTAAATGTTTACATAGACTCAAATTATGTCTTTCATATCCTCCTATCCCACACAGCTATCTGGAAAGAGTACAGACTTCTTACTACAAAAGGAGTATCCATACATAACTCAGGTTACGTTATGGACTTATTAAAGGCCTCCAATCTCTCTCAAAGTTTATAGGAATTATTTACTGTAGGTCTCATCAGACTGACAGTTCCATTAATTCCAAAGGAAATTACTGGGCTGACCAAGCAGCCAGGACAGCAGCATTCCAGACCCCAGATTCCTACCTCAATCACCTCTGGAAGTTCATACAGTACAACCCACATTCTCGCAGACACGCCCTGACACCCAGAAAATTCTGTACTACCTACATCATAATATTAAGGCTCTGTTTCACTTTGTCAAGGCTGACCTCCAACCTATCCCTGAGGACTTAGAGTTCTTGGAATCTATCACTGCCTCTCATAAAAATCTGTCAAAAGTCAGATCCCAAGACCAAATATTGTAGCTTCCCTTGTCCCACCCACCAGGTCAGGGGCTCCTTTCCAGGAACTGACTGGCAGGTGGATTTTACTCATATGCCCACAGTTAGATGGGTTAAATATCTTTTGGTCTTGGTGGGCACCATGTCTGGGTGTATTAAAGTGTTCCCACTACTAAAAAGAGAGCCCAGAGTTTTCTGATGTTCTTCTCTGAGAAATCATCAGTCATCTTCAGTCAGGTAACAGCCCAGAGTTTACCTCCAAGATCTCTCAAGCTTTATCTAAGCCTTTTAACATTCCCTGGCATTTTCATATTCCATACCATCCACAGTCATCAAGGAAGGTAGAATAAACTAACCATTCCTTTAAAAATGTTCTTGTTAAAATGTCACAGGAACTTCACCTTGACTGGGTAAAACTTTTGTCTCTGGCTCATCTCAGGTTCTGGTCTCTGCCAAAAAAAAA
>NC_022009.1:54131113-54132226 GCF_000317375.1 Microtus ochrogaster | reverse complement strand
ATACAGTAACTCAAACTGGGACTTGTTTCCTTAAGATCCAGAGGACACCAAGAAAATCTACTTTTTCTCTAGTTGAAGAAGAATAAAGTCTCACCACCTTACTCAACTCTTCTGTGCCACAAACTCCATATACTCTCCCTCTTCCTCTTTCTCCTATCTGCTTTATCAATTTCTCTCGATCTCCAATGTCATACTTAAATTTCCAGTTAACCATTTCAGCTGTTGTGACAGGGACTATCATTAAACACAGAGATGGCGGTACAAAGACCGCCAGAAGCCCAGGTGGTAAGAAACAATAACCTTCTGGAGACATTCCCAGCCCCAGACTCCAAAGGGAAACTCATAAAACAGACTTTACCATAACAGGTTTATCACTGACTGCATCAGTGTCTCTTGGACATTAAGGTAACAGCATGGTGCTAAAGAAAACAAGTGCCTTAAGATTTGCTTCAGATAAAACAACTTCAGGTAAACCATTAAGAGGTCTAATAACTCCACTTTCTTCTCTTTCCTCCTCTATACAACTATCTTCCATTCCAATACTATACTATCATAACCATAAGCTTTTAATATGTCTAAAATTTATCTCTTTTTATAAATTTAAACATTCTCATAAGCTCCAGGGAGCCAAATTGGACCTACACATAAAAACAACTCACCCAAGATAAGTGTCATTTAATTCTTCCCTGGTCACCCAAGATAAGTATCATTCCTGGTCTCTGGATCCTTAGAAAATTCCCTCCTCTGCCTCAGGAACCCAGGGAAAACTCCCTCCATCTTTCATCTTGGGACTCTCCTCCCTCAGGATCTAATCTTTTTTTCTAAACATAATCTTCTGACTTGCCAGAATAAGTTGGTCTTCTTGTGGGACTCCTACCAGCAGGACCAGGGACTGTGTTTGACTCTTTTGCCAGCTTTTAGGACCCTATTCCTTTTACTGGGTTGCCTTGCCAAGCCTTAATACAAAAGGAGGTCCTCATCTTGATATCCATGTTTGGCTAATATCCATGGGAGGCCTGCCCTTTTCTGAACAGAAAAGGAGGGGGAGTGGATACAGGTGAGCAAAGGGACTGGGGGAGAGGATAGGGAAGCTGTGGTTGGGATGTAAAAAAA
>NC_022009.1:54128570-54130675 GCF_000317375.1 Microtus ochrogaster | reverse complement strand
CACCATCCTCCCTCCCAGTTGTTTTGTGAGGGTGTTTTATCATAGCCTCACAAACAGAACTAAGATAGGCTTTAGGGCACAGAACAGAATTCTATGAGTTAAACTTGAAACATCCCCCTTAAGTACATGCTTGATTCTCAGTGAGTGATGTTTTGTGGAAGGTTGCAGAACCTTGGGAGGAAGTAAGTCATTGGGGCCATGACTTTGAAGATTCCTATTCTCCAGTTCTATATTCACCATTTTCCTAACTGTCATGACTTGAAGAATTTTTCCCATTATTTTTTTTTCTACACCAAGTTATTCTCAAAGATAATAGAGCTAAGAACTATGAACTGAAATCTCTGAAACTGTAATCTCAAATAAATTATTCCTGTCTATGATGCTATCTCAGGGATTTTTGTCATAGCAGTGCAAAAGTAACAAGAATAGCTTAAGGGCATTAGTCTTTATAATAAAGATTAAGAATATATGCTCTTAGAGAGTACATAAGAATGCCATTCTATGTAGTGAGATCATTATTTCCAACTACTCCTTGGATGACCTTTGCCATGTTTCAAGGAAATTTATCTTGAGACATATATTTACATTGTCTCTTTATTTCACTTCAGTACTCTGTTCAAACCAAAGACTAGTATATCTTCAAGAACACTCTTTAGTCCACTTACCTAGGGTTGAATGGAGGTAAGTGATTCTGAACTCCTAAGTTACCCAGGAACTCCTATCTTTTGGGGGTATCTTTTGATAGAAAGCACAATATACTTCCCAGAGGATTGTTAATCAACATCTGTATTCACCAATTCACTCCAGTGAAATTCAAGATTAAGATTAATAAATAGAATTCCTAAGATATAACAGTAACATTCAATTTCCTCAGCATTATACTTAAGACTTGTTATAATTTGCATATAGTTGGAATGCCCCAAAGCTTTATTATTAAAATTGTAACTTATTGTGAGGAAGTAATTGTTATTCTAGTGAGTAATAAGACAGATTAGCTTTTACCACAGTAGAAATAGACTTCATTGTTCAAGAAAAATGAAAGAATGAAAAATAAAATCTCACAAAGCAGATGTTCATTATTGTATATTTACCCTCTTTTTTTCACTAGACCACGGCAGACTAAGATCCGTTTCCATGGGGTGATGAGGGTAAGCTCTCACTTAGTTATTGTAATATCCCAAATTAATACATAACCAATTCAGAGGTTCTGCCTCAATAAAATAAATAAAATCCATAAAATAAACTAGGGCAACATGTGACCCAAAAGAGCAAAGTTGCACACTGACTTAAAGAAAAAGTTTATATAAAACAATTCATTTTATTACATATAAAAAACTGAAGACTTAAAAGTATGTTTTAAAAATTACTTGGATGAGCAAATCAACTCTTGCTGCCAAGCCCAAGAACATGAGTTTGACCCAGGGACCATGTACTGGAAGAAAAGAACTAGTATTCTTGTGCTCATGCCCATGCATGTAAATAAATGTATGTTATATATACATGTAATTTATAATAAGAGGTGCTTTGGTGGCTCAGCAATTAATAGCATGAACTGCTTTTACAAAGGATCCAAGTTCAGTTTCTACTGCTCATGTCTTTCAGCCCACAACTGCCTGTAACTCCAGCTCCAAGAGATCCAACACCCTCTTCTGACTGCCACAAGCACCACACTTACCATATTTAGACAAACACATACAGATAACTTAAAATTAATAACAATAATAAACATTATTTTTGGGAGCTAAGAAGATGAATCAGTGGGAAGTAGTGTTTGTTCTGCAAGCAAAAGTACTTGAATTTGAATCCCTAGTATCCATGCAAATAGCAGAGTAAGGCTGCAAGTACCTGAAACCAAAGCACTGAAAGATAGAGGCTGGTGAGACAGATGGCCAACCTATCCCAAACCTCCAGCTTGCATTTATAAGAAACTATCTCAATGGTGGTTCAATGGTTGAATGCTTACTGCTCTTGCAGAGGACTTGTGTTCAGGTTCCAGCACCCACATAGTGACTCATAAGTTTTAGGGATCTGTTCCCTTCTTTTGTCTTCCAGATTCCTGCACACACACACACACACACACACACACACACACACTATGCACATAA
>NC_022009.1:54119356-54128382 GCF_000317375.1 Microtus ochrogaster | reverse complement strand
AGGAGAGGAAGAGAGTGGGAGAAAAGGGAGGGAGGAAGAGAAAGATTACTGTGTTTTTTTAAATGTTGATACAAATAGGTGACAAAATGTTACTCTGACTTGTGTAATTCTGAACAAAACAGTTCCAGAATGACATTTTAGCATTCTCTCACATAAAAGCACCATTCTTTGATCCATTAATTGATAAACAATTGAGGGCATTGAAATCACAATAATCATCATTGGGGTTTTGCAATATAGAAGAATTCATATTGGAGCAGGAAATTTAGCATACATGAGGATAGACTCTGACAGTCCTAAGGGAACAATTCATCTCACATAGCTTCATCTGCACATCATTTTTGTTTGAATCAGAAATAAGTCACCCACTCCCACCTCCTATTGGTGCATGTTTGAATACTTGTTCACCATTGGTTCAGCATTTAGGAAAACTGTGGAATCTTTGAGGTGAAAAACATAACTGGCAGAGGTGGATAGCTAGGGGTGTGCCTTTGAGGGTTGTTGCTTGGCCCCACTTCCTATCTAAATTTTCTGCTTCCTCTCTAAACCCAACTATGAGAAGACCAACAGAATGTTCCCATCACAAACTCTACCATGTCTTTCCTACCATGTGGTGAAACCCAAAACAAAACAGTTTTCTTCACTTATGTGTAGGACCTGGGTTTGCCCTTGTTCGTGGGGTGCATATCAAGGACAGTTTCTGGTCAGCTGACAAAGCATTCTGTTTGTTCCTGTGCTTCCCCTACCCCACCTGGTAATTAGCTGTAGGGCATTTACTCCATTGTTAATATGGTAATTTCCCACCTGCCTGGGTGGAGGTCCTTGTGCAGCAGTTAGGTAGATAAGGATTCCCCAAGTCTGAATAAATGGCATTTGGCTGATCTCCTTTTGACTGACCCAGGTCTCTTTGTGTGTTCTTTCAATCTCCAGGCCCTTGCCTGACTCTCGTATGGTACAGTGGCACTTGAACTGTACCAAGGGTGTAACACAAAATCTGGTGTTACCCTTATATTATTTTGCCAGGCATTTGGTCATAACAATGAGCAAAGTGAATTTTTAGAAAGATCTACCTATTTATTTACCTTTATTTCTTAAGCAAACTACCTTCTTTTGCCATCTCTTTTATTACCAAAATTTAAGATTATGGTTACATCCTAAGTATTTATTAATGACCATGATGAAATTTTTAAGCTAATATTTGGCCCTTTTAACATATTTTACTCAATTTTCTACATACATCATCTTTTGTTTTCATTCTCAGTCAACAGTGTTGTAAAGAACTGTGACCTGTTTACTGGCTTTCCTGCTATATACAACAGAGGGCGCTAGAACTGTCTGAAGAGGCCTATAGAATATGATTAACTTCTTTTTCTGTGTCCTATGTAAAAGATGAGCTATTATTGACATATTTGTGTTTTAGCTTATTGTCATCATTTAGAGATGAAGAAATAATATTTAAAAAGAACTAAATAGAGCTCATTTCTACTGTTTAAGCTTTGATACTAATATTCTACCTAAGTTGAAACAAAAAAAATAAGTTCCTTCCATTTATAGAGCATATGAAAGTGGTGTGGAAGCAATGTTGTTTGTGAGGTACCTGTAGCAGTAACAGATCAGATTTGGTCATGATACCCTGTACTGTAAATGCCAGCAGCAACCTATAGCTCAAATATTCTTGGAATGAAATACAAGAGCTTTTGCTATTCTCACCTGCTTCTTATTTTTGTACTGCTTGGCTATTAATGTTCCATCGCACAGTCCTCTCTGTATTATAGCTGAAGACACAGCTTTGCCATATGATTTGTAGTTTTTATTACACAACTTAAAGCCCACTCTCACTCCTATTCGTGTTGCTTAGACCATGTGGAAAACTCACCTCTACCTTTGTCCTTTAAAAATCAGAAGAGTTATGTCTGCAAATACAAACCATGCAGAAAACTGATTATAGAATGGCACAGAATAATCCACAAATAAACTAAAATAAGTAGAAAGACTTAACTTATATTTCATTTGCCTTAATTTGAGAACTATTATTTGATTTCTGTTTATCATAGATGAGAAAAAGATGGCTTGGGAAAAAAGTAGTTTACTAGAGAATCCCTGGTTATCAGTGTGTGCTGGAAGTCAGGATGATACAAGATGGAAAAGTCAGAACAATGTCAAACTTCTATAAAAAGGGTGTAATGGAAATGTTTTAGTATGTGTAGAGTAAATTTAGTATGTATAGGAAAGAAATTTTATTTTATTTTTTTAGAGGTCAGGATAAAATGTTTAAAACAACGAAATGGATGATATATGAAAAGCGGGAAGTTTTTTATTCAAACAGATTAAGGATATGTGAAACAATACACATATACTTTTAAAATTATATTTATACATATAAGCAGGCTTTCTGTACCCAAAAAAGCTTCAAATTAATAATTCTCAATATAATTCTTCATTACAACATTCTAACATTTCCCCAAAGTATTTAAGTCATTTATGATTTTCCTGCCACAACTACACCAAGTTATCATATTTATATTGAAAGAAAGCAGTTCTCTATACATAATAGCAGTTTGTGTAATGTATGTTCTAAAATCTTAAGATAAATATATAATGTGGTGGTAAGAACATCAGCAATAATGACTTGCCAGTACCTGACAGTTCACACCATTATATGGAAGAATGACTACTGCTTTGATGAAAGAAATGATAGTCTAGAAAATATTCTACACCCTGGAAAGGCTCCTCAACAATATAAGAGGAAAAAATACTTGCTCTCATTATAAATATATTCAATTACACAACACATATCACAGGTTGTCCTGTATTGTCACAAGAAAAAAAGTATATCCAATAATGAAATCATATTCTGTTTCCATTAAACAGATACTCCCTTGTTATGAGTTGACATTATTGTTCACTTCCTTTGAGGTATATCTGGAAAAAGCTTTTTGCTTCACTATTGTTAAACAGTAGTGGAAATTGGTTTTTTGTAAGCACATCTGGTTCATACTCTATTATTTATCCTTTGAGATTCTCTTACCTATATCATATTTCTATAAGTTAAGACTTTACTTGTCCATTTTTAACACCAAAACAAAGACTGTGAAATATCCCTTTACACTGTGTCAATATATGTCACCGTGATTGGTTTAGTAAAAATGTTGACTGACCAACAGCTGAACAGGATAAGGTTGAACGAGAAAGCCAAACAGAAGGATGGGAAGGAGAAGGGTGGAGTCAGAGGAGTCTTGAGCAGACACAAAAAGACGCAAGATAGGCATGCCATACTGAGAAAAGGTACCAAGTCACATGGCAAAGCATAGATGAGGAATATGGGTTACTTTAAAATGTTTGTCACTAGGGGATAGGCTTTGGGATCTCAGAAGCTCAAGTCTGGCCAATGTGTCACTGTTGCTTCCAGCTGCCTATGGATCTAAATATAGAACTCTCAGCTACCTCTCCAGCACAATGTCTCCCTGCATGCCAGTATGTTTCCTGCCGCAATGACTTTTGTAATGAGAGAACTTGGCTTACCAAGGGACCATGTGATAGCTGAAAGCCCATGGCTGGTGAGGTACAGACATGTCATGCAGGCAGAGCCTATGTGGGAGTTTTATTGAGAAAAAGAGATTGGGAAAAGGAAGGCAGAAAGAGAAATACATAGAGAAAGAGGAAGAAGAGGTAAGTATCAGTCTTCCTCTTCAGAAGAAAAAGGGGAAGAGATTGGGAGTGGGTGGAGCTTGTCTCTTAAAGGGACCTTTGTGCATACAGACTGTTTAGTGACATAGCAGCCATAGGCCATTGACTGGCCAGGGTACTGCCTGGGTTCTTCCTGCCAGGTGACTAGAGCAAACATAATGCCTGAATCCTAACAATGACAATGGACTAAACTTCTGAACTTAAGGAGACTCAGTTAGTTTTCCTTTGTAAGAGCTGCTGTGGGCATGGTGTCTTTTCCAAGCAATAGAACCCTAACTAAAACATTAGTTAATATTCCAATATTTTCTCAAAAGTCACTCCAGCATTTTCAATTGTTATAAAGAACCTAAGCATCCAATGTATTTTAGAAGAAGTGCTCAGAGATGAGACAAAGATGTTCAAAATGGAGTCTTCATCTTGGGGTGGAGACTCTTTCCAAACTATCTTGTCTGTATTGCCACAAAATGGCATCTGAATTTATCATCTTTGATGAAAAACATATCCTCATCAGCACACCCTCCAAGTGTGGTTCTGATGGTGTTTTACCTAAGTTCTCAAAGATGACCAACCATCTCACCTTAGAAGTTATATCACCATAAACTATCTGCTTATCTTAAAGTTCTTGGTATAAAAAAATCTGGACCATAATTGATTTCAACAAACTAGTTATCTACTATTAAGAGAATTATTTATGGAGAAGACGATATCTGAGGAAAAGGGAAAATCCCCATGGGACCTGTTCTCATTTCACTTAGCTGCTAACAAATGAGAGATCACATAATTATACCCCCTCTCTCCTTAGCTACATATGCATTCATCTGGGCCATTTTAGAAAACTGTCCAGAAATTTGGTGTTTCCTAAATGGAGTTCCATAAAAGTTACCCCTAATGGAAAGCTATCGGAGCTCAGAGCTGTCTCAGCAAAGCTGTCTTCCTCCCTCTCTCCTCAGACGCACTGAGGACACAGACAGATCCACAATGTAAAAACAGAAGTCATTGTTCCTCTCACGCTGTGCCTTCCTTTCAGTCAGAAACAGCGCTCTTTGTCTCTGCCTCCTTACAAAGCACACCATAGAGGAGTTTCAATGATTGACTGGAATTTTGACTAGAGAGACAGCTGGGATGAGGGAAAATGACAGTATGAACCCAAAAAGAAACACAGTAACTCAGTTTGGGTTCTGAATCTAATTTCTAAGATCACCTGATGCAGCACAGAAAAAGATTCACTCAGGAGCCTTTTACAGCAAATAACACAAGAAATTTGTATAAAAACAGAGAAGTTGGAAGGTGTCTTGATTAGGGTTACTATTACTATCATGAAACAGCATGACCAAAAGCAACTTGGGGAGGAAAGGATTTATTTGGCTTATGTACCATGAATCACAGTCCACTGAGGCAGAAACTCAAACCACATAGGAACCTGGATCTCAGAACTGACACAGAGTCAGGCTGTGCTTACTGGCTTAACTCTTCATGCCTGGGTTCAGCCTACCTTCTTATAGAACCCAGGATCATCTGTCCAGGGATGGCCCCACAAGCCTACTTTCTTATAGAACCCAGGATCATCTGCCCCACAAACAATGGTCTGCATTGTCTACATCAACTACTAATTATGAAAATATAGTATAGCCCTGCCTACAGCCCCTTCTTATGGAGGCATTTTCTCAGCTGAGGCTCCCTATGTTCAGATGACTCTAGCCCGTGTCAAGATGGCACAAAATTAGTCAGCATGTCACAAAATTAGAAGAACATGTATTAAGGAAGCATGATGCACTCAGAGATAGAATGTCGACAGGTAAAGTGATGGAGCCTGTGTTTGGAATGTTGACAAATGAAGTGATGATGGAGCCTGTGTTTGGAATGTTGACAAATGAAGTGATGATGGAGCCTGTGTTGGGGGTGGCTATACAAAACCACAGCTAAGTCTCTATGTAATGATTCCATTCTCCCTTAACCAACTAGAGTCTTGAGTTTCCTTTCAATTGTTGGAGATTCAAGTATCCTCTATATCCATCTACATGAAGGCAGTAAAATAAACGCATTAAGTTCATTATTTAAAATGTTGTGGTTTTATGAAAAAAGTGCACAAAGCTGGGAACCAACACAGATATATCCACTTTTGTGTGCCACACATAGCTGGCCCTGTATTTGATAGCTTAGTGTGCAGAGTACTTTATATGAACTTTAAACTTCACAATAACTTAGTAATGTAGGTCTGTATGTCATTATTTGTATATAACTATTAAGTACATGGTTCCAGAAGAGTTGTATGCATGTCAGAGTTCAGGAGCCAACCAACGTCCACTTGCCTGTGAACTTTTGCTTACTGTAGTTACCACAAAAATCTAACCAATACAGAGAATGGATAACCACTTGTAAAATCTGATTTCTATAAGCATTTAATGGTGACCTCCCTAAAGGAAACTGACTTCCCAAGGGAAAAGGCTCTGAGCTTTCTAGAGAATGGTAGGCAGCAAGAAAATGGTATGGTTGACTTTTTAGTTTCATGAGAACTAAATTATTTGTCAACCCTGAACTGTTCTTCTTAAGAAGAAGATGATCAATTTCCCTGCTGCAATGAGCCTGTATGCCGGTTTTTGGCAGAGAGAAATAACAAGTAAATAATTTGTTTGGAAAGAATATTTAAGCTTCTAAAATAAATAGAATTCATACTTTTAGGAGGAGAAATGCAAATTTTGGACACAGCCTTCTTGTTCAGGTTGTTAATTGTAGGGCCCTGGTCTCCCTTATCCCTGGGGTGCATTCGCAGGGACAGTTTATGATCAGCTAACTAAGCTTCCTGTGTGTTTCTGTGCTTTCCCTGCCCCACCTGGTGGTTAGCTGCAGGGCATTTACTCCTTTGTTAATATGGTAATTTCCCACCTGCCTGGGCGGAGATCCTTGTGCAGTAGTTAGATACCTAAGGATTTCCCCAAGTCTGAATAAATGGCATTCGGCTGGTCTTCTTTTGAATGACCCTGGTCTCTCTGTGTTCTTTCAATCTCCAGGCTCTTGCCCGACTGGCGTACGGTGCAGTGGCGCACGAACTGTACTGAGGGTGTAACACAAAATCAGGTGTCACAGTTAATAAATAAACCTAATTCTTCCCATATCCCAGGATCTGCCTTGTTAGTGATGAAGTCACTCAGGACTTTGTTGTTTCATTTTTTAATTAGTACTGACAATGCCTGTGAAGAGCCTAATGCAAGCATGGCCACTGAGACTTCTCTGGATTCCCACATAGTTCACTGAATCATTTTGATGCATCTCCAGACCCAGCACTGCCGTGCCTTGTTTTCGAATGAAAAGAATTCAGCAATCTCATATTGCTGACCACACAGACATCTTATTAAGATCATTACTATTACTTCTCTTATCCATTAACCTGACCGTACAATCAAATGTCTTAATAATTTGTTATTTTTCCATTGACTGAGTGGCCTCCCACAGAAAGTCTTCCTTTCATATCAAAGGATTAAAGACCCAGAGAGATCATCTGGCTCCACAGTAATTATCAGAACTAAGTTAGAAGCCAGTTTTCCAATCCTTATTCTGGAACACTTTGACCTTGTATGAGAGAAAATTTCCCTTATAACTATTGTACAATTTTAACATTTTACAGGAAAGCTATAGTGATTTTAATTTTTATTGCATACTATATTATCAACATTGGAGTTTAACAGGAAAGCTTTATTTATTAAAATACAATTGAAATATCACTACAATATATAATAACTTTGTATTTTAAATTTTATAAAGATTCGTGAAGGATTACCTATTACATGAACCCATGTTTACCTGACATTCTTACTCAACATTATGCCCTTGTTGTCATTTTTAGTTATGAATTGCTGTCTTTGGGTACATTTTCAGTTACATCCTCAAGTTGTTAAGGCCTGTGACAACTATGAACATAAGATACAACAACAAAGGAAAGAATACATAAGTAACAGATCTTCTGGAAGCAATCTTTTGACATCTTTTGTATCTTAAGACATCTGTTTTATTGTCTTTAATGCTGTCGACATATTTCTCATGTAAAGATGCAAAACTGACAAAATTAAATAAGTGGAGATATAATGTCATGTATTGCCATGTACCTGAACACCAGGATGCAAAATGTCAGGAGAATTTGGGACAAGGGAACAAGACAGTTTTTTGCTCATTTTCTTACCAGAGAAAGAACTCCAAACATCCTCAGCCCCTGATCCTGTTCAGCCACTACCACTGCCCTTCCCCTGCTTCATAATAATCCTTGCCCAGCCTTCTGTGGTTGGAGTTCTGGGATCTGGTCCCTTGAAATGCCTCAGTCCACAAATTGTCCTCACAAAGTCCCACCTACCTCAGAAGCTCAATCTGCAAAACACTTCACCTTTAAAGACACTTATGATTAGCTGGATTATTCATGCCTTTCGTCTGAGAAACTAACTCCCAAGGCAGGTTATTCCTTTTGACACAAGTTTCTCCTTTTATATTTTGTATGATCAGAATATAATGTTGTGTAATATTTTGTTTGTGTTCTGACAAATAAAGCTTGCCTGGAGAGCAGAGGGCAGAGCTAGCTACTAATCATAGAGGCCAGGCAGTGGTGGCTCACAACTTTCAAGCCAGCACTAGATGGGTGGAGACAGGAATATAAGGCTGGTGGAGATGGGACCTCACCATTCAGTTCATGGAGTTTAGAGCTAGAGTGGCTCCCCACTCTGCTTCTCTGATCTCTTGGCTTTCACCCCTAATATCTGACTCTGAGGTTTTATTGATCCAGACTAACTAGGATCACAATTCAATATAATAAGCAACCATAAGAAATTTTAACAGCTCCTTGGCTTCTTCTATGGTATTTCTTCAGGTCTCTACTGCTATCCCATATAACAATATCTGCTGCATTAATCTTTCAAATTGAAAGATTAATTTCAAATTCTAAGATGGACTGGAGATAATCCTGATCCCTATCTAAATTTCAGGTGTTCCTAAGGCACCTTCAAGGCTAAATGCACTCAATACAAAGGAATGATTTACATGTGTGTATCACTTAATGATTTTATAATTTTATTTATATTAGCTCTTCTGTGTTCCTAAGAATGAAAAGCTAAGTGTTCCCATATCTAAAACTATAAACAGCTGTCCTCAGTTGTCTCCCCTCTTCACCCGAAGCATCCATTATAGGAGACAAAGACAAATCCCTACACAGAAGTCTGTCTTTCAGAGTGCCAAGAAAAGAGTAACACTTCTCAGCACTCTGAAAGACATTATGCCCCATAGAAATAGCCTTCTATCCAGGGAAATTGAAGGAGTAAGGTCATTGGTTAATTATAATAAAAAAACTGCTTGGCCCTCAT
>NC_022009.1:54116862-54117684 GCF_000317375.1 Microtus ochrogaster | reverse complement strand
CTCCGCCCTTCATCCAGATTTAGGAAGGTGAGCATCCAAACAGGCTAGGCTCCCACAAAGCCAGAACATGCAGTAGAATCAAAACCCAGTGCCATTGTCCTTGGCTTCTCATCAGTCCTCATTGTCTGCCAACCTGCACACCTGTGACTTTTGTGTCCATCATGTGGGAAGACGGAAGGATCAGGATAAATATTCAGCAGGAAGAGACATTCTGAAAAGAGAAGTGAGATGAGGTAGGGAGGTAGGGCTTTCACTTAAAATATTTGATAACCATTAATAAGTAGTAGTAATGAAACATCTTCAAAATGACCACAAAAATAGACTCCAAAGGACACTGAAATTTACCAAATATCCTACACAGTCCCAGCTTTCTGAACATAGCATCACTGACTTACTAACAACCACTTGAAAGGCCGGAATCACAATAGGATGCTGTAAAAATAGAGTATTTAATGTCAACCCTCCTACAATGTTAGAAGTATCTGTCTATCACAAGCTCATCTGGCTGTAGTTATCCCAGTCATCTTCCTGCCTATGAAGCAATGAATAAATAACCTAATCTATGGAGAAGTGTGATTGGTTGATGAGTCCCTATTTATTCATTCAATCTACAAAAGTTTACTCCAAGGGTGAGCTAAGAACTAAATTTATTTTAAAAGTTTAATGAATAATTCAAATTAATGGATATATGAGTAAGCAAACTACTAAATCTATTTGATTATTAATTCCCTTTGGTATTAGTCACTTTTTCCTTCTCTGATAACCTTGAACAAAAGCAGCTTCAAAAAGGAAGGATTTAATTTGGATTAAGATTCTAGAGGG
>NC_022009.1:54107189-54114896 GCF_000317375.1 Microtus ochrogaster | reverse complement strand
AAGCCATGGCACGGTAGCAGAAACAAGAAGCTGGCTGATAACATTTTCATTCCAACACAGGAACTAGAAGAGAGAATAAAGCAAGTGAAGTGAGGCTCTCAACCCTGCAAACTATCCTTTGGTAATGCACTTTCAGCATCAAAGCTCTCCCTCATATAGATGACATCACCGTCTCAAGCACTGTCACCAAAGAGAATCAAATACATAAGCCTTTGGGGGAACTTTTCCCATGTAAGTTACAATACCTTTGCAGCACAAATGCAAGCTATTCTCAAAATAAAATGTTCTAGGGCAGAGTACAGAGGGAAGGAGACTTCCCCAGATCAAGGAGATTAAAATGACAGAGAAGTGATGTTTGAATCTAAGACATTGCTGAGAAAATGAGGCCACAGGCTCAGAAGCTAACACTCCTTGGAGGAGAAGGTGGAAGAAACAAAGACAAAATGCTCCTATTTCATAAGATTGACAACATGTAAATCTACTTGCTTGTGCCACAAATATGTGCATCCTTTCAAACTGATAGTGATTAGAAACATGTTAGTTTGTTATAGCTTATATCTGTCCTGTAAAGGGTTGTGTTGCGATCGTTCTGGAGTGTTTGTTTGTTTGGAATTTTGAGACAGAGCCTCAGTATAGAACTCAGGCTGTCCTGGAACTGCTGTGTAACCCAGGCTGGCCTCACAGCTACAGAGATCCATCTGCTTCTGCCTCCCATGTGCTTGGCCTATAAGCGGGTGCCACCACATCTAGCTCCTCTCCTGTTCTAAAAACCAATTTTGCTGCATCTTGGGCTGCATCTTACATTTTTCCATTACACACTGCTTGATTGCCTCAATGAACTTGCCACATTTGACCTATGTCTGGGGCTTAAAAGACAAAGTTAAGTCACAAACCTATGGTGATCCATTTCTTTATTTGCAGAACACAGGCTAAAAATGGAAGTATTTTACCACAATTAGGGAAGCAATCATCTTTTTCAGACATTCTGAAACTTCCCTTGGAACATGAGCCTCTCAGTTCCAAAGTGATGGTGTTTTCTTTGAATGAAAACATGCCCCCAAAGAGCCGTGTATTAAAATTTTGTTTGCCAGGTGATGGGCTTTTTGAAATTAACAGGGTTATGTGAGCTGACTTCATCCATTGATGAAATCATAATTTGATGCCATTACTGGGAGGTGATAGAGAAACACCAGGATGTTCAGCTTTATCATGAACATAGATCATTATGAGTGACCTTGGACACTATGGAACAATCTTTCCTTCTCTCTAAACTATTTTTCTCAAGTATTTCTCATGGCAAAAAAAAAAATCTCCTCTACAACATGGCTGGATTCATCCTTGAGTAACATGTAATAAAGACTAAGTAAGCTTTCTTAGTAATTAACTGGGTAGATGAGTGTGTTTCTGGTGATGTGGGGTTTGGTTCTGGACATAGACCCAAGAGGCGTATCAACAAGGCACAGGAAAAGTCTTGTAGGCAGTAGAGAATCAGAAAACTCTATTTGAAATAAAGAGACCTTTTGGATGGGCATCTTAGTGAAGAAATATTTAAACATTTGAGAGAATAATTACCTCAAAATGTCTGAAGGAAGCACACTCAACAGCAGTTTCTTTTCACCAACTTCAAAAATAGGGAAGTTCCAGTGAAAATAGGGAACTTACCTTCTTATATCATTCACTTCTGTATGGTGCAGATTATACATTTATTGGTATATGTTAAATGATGAATTCCTGAATGAATGGGCTAGAAAAAGGCAGATTTGGGCTAAGGTACCAGCAGATTTGTATCAAAGGAAAAATGTTCAAAACTTGAGTGACCGTTTTAAGAAAATAGGTTCTGTAACATATAAGCTGTTCTTTGGCGTTTTTGTTAGTAGTTTTTGCTTTGTTTTGTTTGTTTTGGTTTGGACTTTTGTTTGTTTGTTTTTTTGGTTTTGTGATACAGTATTTATCTGTGTTGTCCTGACTGTCCTGGAACTACTTATTCTGTAGACCAGGCTGACCTCAAACTTGAAGATCCATTTGCATCTGCTTCCCAAGGGCTGTGAATAAAGGCATACATCACTGATGTCTGGCTTGTATTATGTAAGCTATTAAAATAAAATCAAGATAACTATCAGATATATTTCAAAATCATAAGATATTTCTATTATAAAATGGATTTGTGAGGAATTTTTACTTTATGGGCATTTTAGTTATAAAAAATATATCCAACATGAATGTTACAAATTGCTTCACCAGGGAATTTATCTAACAGTCTTGGTAATGGTGATATTGATATAAGACAACCAGAAAAGAAAAACAAATTGGCTATGTTCATCTGTCATTACTGTAAAAGTAAGTCACAATGACCACAGGACTCATATTAGGCATTCTATTATACTTTACATAAAATGCCTTTAATGTTTTTGCTTTGAACAAGATGCTTGTAAAAAATAAACAAAAACATAAAAAACCTCTTGTATTTTAGATTTTTCTTTAGAAAAGTTGAAGTTGAGGATTGATTGGAAAGAATCCCACCAAGCCCTAATTTAGATAACACTTTCACAGATATGTTGTGATACCCTACAGATTCATGGGTTGGTGTGTTTTAGGAGACAGAATTTTGCTAAAATCTATAGTGCTCCAAGATTTTTTCCCCATCATCTTATCTGATGCCTAGATTTTTCTATCTTCAGTCACTGAGACAGCTATTATTTTAATAACACAGAAGCAGCCTTGTCAAAGTTACAGCCTGACAAGTAGTCTTAACTGGGTTTCTTTCAAGGTTTTTTCTACCTTGAAATACTCAATGGTAGAATTAGTTCTTCTTGAGGTCTGTTTACCTAAAACTGGAGTCATTTTTAAGACTGCTTCAAACACTGGAATGCTTTGGAAATATAATATCCTTTATGAATGTAAAAGCTTTTCCCATAAACTTGGGCTGTCCCTGTTGAGTCAGTACTTACTGGTAGATTCCTGAATTTAAACAGAGCTTTAATGTTGTATTCCAAGTGCCCTTTGATCCCAGGGAAATCAATGAGTGAGCTAGTGCAGCTTTCATAATATTTAATAAGCAACCTTGCATAGGATTTTAGAAACTTTCTATTTGAAAGTATGTCCTGCTCCTAAATAGTACAGAAGATATGAATAAACAAATAGGGTTGAGAAGGAAGTGAGGCTTGGAAATTGTGCTGACACTGGATTCCCAGGACATAGGAAAATGGAATTTAAGAAGCCCAGAGGGAAGGAAAAATGTCAAGTTTGCTTTTTGTACTTACTGAAACATTAGAAGCTAATTGCCAAATGAATTTTTAATCTACCTAAATGGAAATATAAAATAACGACTTATCTGTAACCTGAGCATATTTTCTGTTATGCCACAAAACCACAAGGCAGGAACAGAACTGAACTGAAATAATGATAACAGATCTGAACACATTTCATGGTTAGTGTGTTTTATAAAGCCTTGGAGATAGAACATTGTCGGGGCCTCTCTGTATGTAAATTATACATACCACTGCTGACGAATTCCTCGTTTTATCATATCTTAAACAATTTATTCAATCTTAGCTGCTCTACCAAAGTGAAAATATCTTAAAAATAGTTTTTTTTTTGTCATGTCTCAAAGCATGCATTGAGCTTCAAACATGATTGGTCTAAGGAAGTATTTGATAATGAAAAATAACTTCAAATGTTGTTCTAATGACAGTACATCTACTGCCAGGTTTTCACACTACCAAGAAACAAGTAAAGGAAGAAGCAGAAAAGGAGAAATGGGTAGAGAAAGAGGAAGAAAGGAAAAGCTGAGGACATAGCACTGTGGAGACAGATATAGTTGGGAGGGTCAGGAGTTCAGGAGTATTAGCTACCTTACAAGGCTCCCTGTATTACGAGAAACTCTCTTTCATGATAGATATAACATCTTACTACACTTCATATTTCAGTTTATTTGAATAACTAGTCACACATGTGGGTCTAACTTGGCACAAATCCTGTTCCATAAATCATAACTATAGCATTTGTCATCTTAGTTGCTTTTCCTGCCTCTGTGTTAAAATATTCAGACAGAAGCAAGTTGAAGAGAAAGAGTATGTTTAGTTCACAAATTTAGGACAGACCATCGTGATGGAGAAAGCAGGACTGGTCGCAACACATCCACCACTGGGAAATGAGAAAAGATGGATGCAAGCTCAACGTCCTTTCTCCATTTCATACATTTTGGGATTCCTGCCAGGGAATGGCAGCACTTACGCTGGGTGGACCTTCTCACCTCACCTCAATAAGCTGAATCAAGATAACTTAGAGGCCCATTTCTCAGGCGATTCTAGATTCTGTCAAATTAAAAATAATAACCACCACAGTAAGTATAAAATGTTTGTTAAGTAACTATCAAAACCTACATAATAGAGAAAAGAATTTCTTAAAGCCTTTTTTTTCTTTTTTATTTATTTATATTTTTATTGAAAAAATTTCTGCCTCCTCCCCACCTCCCATTTCCCTCCCTCTCCCCCACTCATCTCCTCCTCCCCCTTCTCCTCTTCCCCTTCTCCCACTACTTTCCCCCTCCCTCTACAGTCTGAAGAGCAGTTAGGGTTCCCTGCCCTGTGGGAAGTCCAAGGTCCTCCCCCTTCCATCCATGTCTAGGCAGGTGAGCACCCAAACAGGCTAGGCTCCCATAAAACCAGTTCATGCCATAGGATCAAAATCCAGTGCCATTGTCCTTGGCTTCTCATCAGCTCTCATTTTCTGCCATGTTCAGAGAGTCCGGTTTTATCCCCTGCTTTTTCAGTCCCAGTCCAGCTGGCCTTGGTGAGCTCCCAATAGATCGGCCCCACTGTCTCAGTGGGTGGGTACACCCCTTGTGGTCTTGACTTCCTTGCTCATGTTCTCTCTCCTTCTGCTCCTCATTTGGCATGCAAATGGATGGAAATAGAAAACACTATCCTGAGTGAGGTAACCCAGACCCAAAAAGATGAACATGGGATGTACTCACTCATAATTGGTTTCTAGCCATAAATAAAGGACATTGAGCCTATAATTTGTGATCCTAGAGAAGCTAAATAAGAAGGTGAACCCAAAGAAAAACATATGGTCATCCTCCTGGATATTGGAAGTAGACAAGATTTCCGGGCAAAATTGGGTCTCGGGGGTGGGGTGGTATGGGGGTAAGGGGAAATGGGGAGAGAAAAGTGAGAAGGGGAGGATGGGGGAGCTTGGGAGAATGGGATGATTGGGATAAAGGAAGGGTGGATATGGGAGCAGGGAAGTATATATCCTAATTAAGAGAGCCATCTTATGGTTGGCAAGAGACTTGACCCTAGAGGGGCTCATAGGTGTCTAGGGAGATGTCTCCAGTTAGTTCCTTGGGCAGCTGAGGAGAGGGAACCTGAATTGGTCCTATCCTATAGCCATACTGATGAATATCTTGCATATCACCAAAGAACCTTCATCTGGCGATGGCTGGAGATAGAGGCAAAGGCCCACATTGGAGCACCAGACTGAGCTCCCAAGGTTCTTAAAGGCTTTTATAAATCACTTTCTCTCTAAGACCAAGATACCCTTTCATTGCTCATTGCTATTTCTAAGACATTTAAGCCACCTCACTGGCTCCACCACCTGTAGGCTCAGCTTGCTCAATAGATACAATTTCCCCAAGGCATCTCATGATACCCAGTCTCTTTTCAAACTATCTTCTTCTTTCTCTGCTTGCCAAAACAACGTTCCACACTGAAGGCTGGGGTTTGAGGACAGCCTGGGCAGAATAGCAATACCATCTTAAAACAAAGAAAAAAGAAAAAAATTATTAACAGAACAACAAAGAGACAATGAGAGGTATAAGTCACCACCTAGAATATACATCCTCTGTGACATGCCTTCAGTTCTAATGAGCAGAGTCCAGCTAGACAGCATGCTGGAGATGAGAAGTGATGATATATAAAAGCAGCAGCAGCATCAGTGTAGTGCTTAATTGCAGTAAAATTCATTTGACCCACGTTAACTACAGTAACTAAAACAAACAAGCAAAAATCTTGCCAATTCATTCTTCCTTGGGGCTGAATTTTGCTCTGCATTATTCATGTGGTGTGGTTGTTTTGATCCATAGATAATCTTAGAGATAAAGAACAGACTTTGATTAGATAATTAGATCAGGATAAACACCAAGCCAATGCTACTTCTGCACAGTGGAGTCCTTTTTAAAAGAGGTGTAAGTCCTGGCATAATCTTGGAAAAACAAAGGGAGAAGATGGCATCTGAGGAGAATGGCCCAGAGCAAATTCTTCCCACACCCTCACAAAGAGCAAGCCTTGACACACACAACCTTCATCTTAGTTCTCTGAGGTTGTGGAAGATGTAAATTTCTGTTGTTTGATGAACCCAGTCCATAGTATTTCTGTATGGTAGTCTTACCAGAAAAACACAATATTTTCTTAAATAAACATTGAATTTACTAATTGGTCTACGGAATGAATTTTAAAACCTATCTAGAGGCAGAAAACAAGGGTGAGCAGATTTGCTACTTCCAGAGGGAATATAGCAGTGAGATCAGAACTTGATGATAGCACACAGTAAGTTCTCTGAAATCCAACTGAAAAGAAATACTAAGTGTAATATTGAGTTGGACGTATCACTCCTAGCCTGCCAAGAGCTTTGAGCTTGGACTGCAACTCCCAGCTTTCCAAAATCTGACCCCACAGGGTATGTAAGCTCAGCCGAAAAGAGAAACACATGGTTTTGGGTTTTCTTGTGTTCTCCCTCTGTCTTTCCCTCACCATGCTTTTCAGGCCATCTAGAACTGTGCTGTCTATTAAACACAGGCATTTAATTTGGTTTGATCTGGTCTGCTTGTAGTTCTTTTGTGTCAGTGCAGAGCAGCTCATCTTAAGATTTTTCTTAACACAAAATGTTGTGGTTTTCATCTCTTTAAGAGGCAAGCTACGCCCACTCCTGGTGACCCCTGCTTCCCCTGCCATCTTAGATTCTGTCTGTCCCCTCTTGGCACCCACGTGTGTGTCTCTCGGGCCCTTCTCTGTCTCTTTCCTCTTCTCTTCTCCTTCTTCCCCCCTCTCTCCCCCCAAGTAATAAATATCCAATTCTATTCTGTACGATGTATCTGCTTATGTGCCTTCCTTCTACCTGCCTCCTGCTCACACGCCTGCCCAGGACCAGCCACCACTCAGGAACCACCCGGGGATCTTGCAACATTTTTAAGCCCCTCTGCAAGCTGCTCTCCCAGGATCCGCCGCCAGCTGCTTGGGACTCTCCGGCATTTTTTAAAAATCATAAAATTGGTGCTGTGTGACTCGGATATCCTGAACCGGGTTGTTTTTCCACTCCCACCTCCAGCTTCCCAGCTTCAATCAGTGAGTATCCCCGGTCTGCTATGGTAGCTTTCCTTTACAAGAATCGTGTTTGGACTGACCGCAGGGGTCAGTCTGCCCTTGCGTTAGCACTGCACGCTCCCCGTACAGTGCATTTGACTGGGGACCCAGGGTCCCCCAGCTTTATCCTTTTTCATTTCTTCTCTTTCCTTTTTCTCTTCTCTTGTCATAACCACTACTCAGAGCAGCCCCAGCCTCTCTGGTTTCTGGGTCACCAGAACAGATCCAGCTAGGCCATAACACTCCACTTGCTGTCCTCGTCCATGAGTCCTGAGTGTTTGCGCTGATTTGCATCCTGCCTATTTCGGGAAGATGCTCTTTTATAGGCCTTGGGTGCTGCTGTTTC
>NC_022009.1:54104545-54106776 GCF_000317375.1 Microtus ochrogaster | reverse complement strand
TGGGGTCAGGTGACTTTATCGCCATCTTGACTGAGGGCCAGGTCAGGTGACCAAATTCTGCCATCTTTACTGAGATATTACCTGCCGGGTTCCTCAGTGTTAACTTTATGACATGGGTGACCTTACCACCATCTTGGCTAAGAGCCAGGTCCGGTGACCAAGCTCTCCCTCTTTTACTAAGTATACCCTGCCTTGCCCCCAGTTTTCACTAAAATCCTCTTGTTAACTCTGTTACATGTGTTTTTGCACAGTGGCATGCCTTTGATAGGACCCATCAAAAGCATCCACATCACCCAATTCCTGTTCACTCCTTCTGTGTATAATAATTGTTCATTACATCTCATTTCAGACTACAAAATTATAAGTCTCGTGTTTTAAACTGGTATGAACCTTTAAGTCTTTTAAAATATATTAAGCTGTTCTCCACTATTGTCAGTTCTATCATTAACCTTATATTACAAGCAGTTTTTTTCTTCTTTCTGCCTTTTTACAAGTGTAAATCCTACCTGTGAAGAGCCAATACAGTCAAGCTCAGACCCAACCTTCCAGACAGATTCTATACTGTAGCTATACCTAATAAACAGCCCTCAACTGCTCAGAGAACTGGGGAATGTGATATTTAAATATTTAATTATTAAAAAAAACCTTTTCATAACAAAAAGAGACAGGTTGGCTCCTAGCAGCAGCTCTCTGCTTTCTCCAAAGAAGACAGAAGACAAATGGGTCCACAGAACAACATCCTTCTGTAGTTGGCTTTGACTGTGCTGACCATTGGGAAAAACTGTCTTTCATATAAACTAAAGATCTCCAGACGTGGACAAAATCGCTGGAATCGACAGCCTAGCTGCTCAGGTCAAGGTAGGCCTGTCCTCCTGCAGATTTTTTAGTCCACATGGTCTTCTGGACCCTGGCAGGCCTTGTGCTAAACAGCAAAGGTCAAGTGCAACCTTCAGCGACCATGGAGGACCCAAAAAGAGTAGCTCTGGGTGCCAACCAAGTAAGTTCACTATCATTTTTAATCAGTAACGCAAGTAAAATCTTATCCTTCTCAAAGATCTCTGACAGTTTGATAGCTGAGAGGTTTTGCCAGGTTACCTCACCAAATTTCAAATCAAATTTCTCTCTTATACTGCCTTCCATAGTCTTAAAAAATATTTTTCATTGTACAGAAATATGCCACAGTCATTATGTGTCTAAAACTTCTGTTTTTACAAAACCAAGAAATTCTTGTGAGTTCCAGGAAGCCGAATTTTAAAGGATCCACCTTAATCAGGTCAGATACCCCCTCATTTCCCTGGTCCTAAATTTTTCTCCCTTAATTTAACTTTGTTCTTTGTTCTGCCAATACCTTAAACAGGATAAGAGACATCAGACATTTCTATGCCACAGACACTGGTCAGAAGCAAATAGACCAGCTATGCCAGGACGTGGCCAGCACCCAGCCTTCTCTCAGGTTCCCCCCCTCCAAAGACAATGCCCACAAATAAGCCAGGAATAGTTTTGAGAATCTTCAACCCTAATTCTGTCCAATTGTGGTGTCTAATCTCCTGATTTTTATTATAAAAAAGTGATGGGAATGTTATGGTTTTTGTTTCTTTAAGAGGCAAGCCATGCCCACTCCCAGCAACCCTTGCCCTTCCTCCGTCATCATAGATTCTGTCTGTCCCCTCTTGGTGCCCGCGCATGTCTCTCTCGAGCCCTTCTCTATCTCTTTCCTCTTCTTCTCTTCCCCTTCTCCCCCACTCTCCCTCTCCCCCCTAAGTAATAAATATCCAATTCTATTGTGTACGATGTGTATGTCCATGTGCCTTCCTTCTACCCATCGCCTGCTCACACCTGTCGCATGGCAGGACCAGCCCGCCCAGGATGAGCAACCGCTCAGGCACCACCTGGGGATCTTGCAGCATTTTTAAGCCCCGCTGCAAGCCACTCGCCTGGGATCTGCCACCAGCTTTGCGGGACCTGCCAGCACTTTTTAAATATCATAAAACTAAGGTTGTCTAAAAGTGTGGATTGGAGGTCTGTTGTAGAATATTATTTAAAGATGTATTACATTTGTTTATGCAAATGTGTAGCATCTGTTTAATGATGCAAAGATGTGTTTCATTCTTTTATGTTGCATTTGTTTTATTCTGTGAAAGTGTGTTACGTTGCCTGTCTAAAATACCTGACAGTCTAATAAAGAGCTGAATGGCCAATAGCAAGACAGGAGAAAGTGGATGGCAGGCAGA
>NC_022009.1:54100864-54104445 GCF_000317375.1 Microtus ochrogaster | reverse complement strand
TAGTTTTGAGAATCTTCAACCCTAATTCTGTCCAATTGTGGTGTCTAATCTCCTGATTTTTATTATAAAAAAGTGATGGAAATGTTATGGTTTTTGTGTCTTTAAGAGGCAAATCATGCCCACTCCCAGCAACCCTTGCCCTTCCTCCGTCATCTTAGATTCTGTCTGTTCCCTCTTGGTGCCTGCGCATGTCTCTCTCGAGCCCTTCTCTGTCTCTTTCCTCTTCTTCTCTTCCCCTTCTCCCCCACTCTCTCTCTCCCCCCTAAGTAATAAATATCCAATTCTATTGTGTATGATGTGTATGTCCATGTGCCTTCCTTCTACCCACCGCCTGCTCACACCTGTCGCATGGTGGGACCAGCCAGCCAAGCATGAGCAACCACTCAGGCACCACCTGGGGATCTTGCAGCATTTTTAAGCCCTGCTGTAAGCCACTCGCCTGGGATCTGCCGCCAGCTTCTTGGGACCTGCCAGCACTTTTTAAATATCATAAAACTAAGGTTGTCTAAGAGTGTGGATTGGAGGTCTGTTGTGGAATATTATTTAAAGATGTATTACATTTGTTTATGCAAATGTGTAGCATCTGTTTAATGATGCAAAGATATGTTTCATTCTTTTATGTTGCATTTGTTTTATTCTGTGAAAGTGTGTTACATTGCCTGTCTAAAATACCTGACAGTCTAATAAAGAGCTGAATGGCCAATAGCAAGACAGGAGAAAGTGGATGGCAGGCAGAATATATACATGGAGAAATCTGGGAAAGAAGAAGGAGCAAAGGAAGAAGAAGAGAAGAGTGCTGGGGGCCAGTCACCCAGCCACACAGTCACCACACAGTAAGAATGAAAGTAAGATATACAGAAATAAAAAAAGGAAAGAGCACAGAGGCAAAAAGTAGACCAGATAATTTAAGTTAAGAAAAACTGGCTAGAAACAAGGTAAACTAAGGCCAAGCATTAATAAGTAATAATAAGCCTCTGTGGGACTTTATTTGGGAGCTGGATGGCAGACCCCAAAAGAGAAAACTAATAAAAAGCAAACAAGAGATTACTTGAAAATATCTTTAAAAACACAGGAATATCTACTTCTCTTCCTCTCATGAATGACCTTGTTCAACTTCTATTATTTTAAAGCATTCAATTCACCCTTAAAATGTATATGTCTTCTTCCTAATCAGCTTTGATCTATGCAGAGTAAATTAAGACTATATTTAAACAAACATTTAATGAGAACTAAAAGTAAAGAAAAATTACTGGGGGCTTTAAAAACTGAACAGCTGGGTGAATTAAATCATATGTGAATTACACCTTAATAAAGTTGACATACATTTAAAATAAATGGTCTTTTTGCCTGTAATAGTCCTTTCATTTTCCTCTAATTTTCAAAGATGTTTTAAAGCCATCTAATTAATTTCCATCATTATTCCTATTCTACTTGCTATTTGAGTTGCATTTAGAGTTACTACATATTCATAAGGGGTGGTAATCATGTCTAGAGAAATCTCAGATGGGTGAGAACAGTGAAATAAACAATTAGCCTTGGCCTTGCTTCCTAATTTTCTTCAGAAAATGCTCCATCTGATATGTGAGGTGTTGTTCTAACTGCTGTCAAGACATTTGATCCTATCATTGCTCTTTTCTGAGCTGGTATTCTGGGAGCATCTTCCTCTCCCTATGTGCCTAGCAGTTTCTTCTTAACAACAGGTGAAGTGTAGGGCCTAAAAAGTAATAGGAAATTTACTCCTTGTCTTCTGACTTGAAGATACCTGTAACCTCCAGGAGGTTTCAGGTGACTGCTTTTTATAATGTACAGTTTATAAATTGGCATACAGAGGGTAGAAAGGGTCTGTGGAATTCTACTTACTTGGCAATGACTTAGCAAAGAACTTGACAGAAGCAGGCCTATTGCCCAGTCTCAGGTACAGAACTCAGAATATGAGCTTTAAAATTAGATTTGAAGGAGAAAGGTTGCCAAGATTAATCTCACATCACATTTCTGGAAGAAATTTTAGTAGAAACACTGACTGCCTTACCATCTACTTCTTTGAATTTCTAGGAAATCATCCTATTTCTACCTGGTGACCAATGATTTCTACTCTCTGATCGAAGATAAGAATTGGGTACCAATGAATTAGCAGGTAATTGAAGTCAGATCTATCAACAAAAACCACTAATTACAAAAAAAATTAAAAAAAAAAAACACTAATTACAGCTCCCAGAGACTGGCTGAGGAATGGGTGCTAAACCTAAATGGCCCATCCACTGACATGCGTGTGAATGTTGGTCAGAGTCTCCTCTTGCCCTTCCAGCTCCAGCCACAGGTCAAATTAAAAGAGAAAAGTAGTTAAGAATTTGTTGGAAATTGCTGGGCATTGGCACCTAGGTCAGTCTCTCATTGAGCCTTGTTGCTGTGAAAAACTTGCAGGAAAAATAGCTGCAGTCATCACTCCCAACTGGGGTTTGAATAATGAGAAGCAAGGGGTCCTGGAAAAATGTTAATTACAGGTTATTCTGCTGCCCTCAGTCAGCAAGCTGAAGCAAAGACTGGAATATGGCCTGACCTATCTCCACTCTTTAAAATATCATTATCTAGGGCACTACTCTTACCTTTTAAATGTAAGCCAGATTTCTCTTTTTGCCAGACCAGTCATAGCAAGAGATACTGGAAAACATTGTCTAGTGTAATCAAGTTGGCACACTGCAAGACAAGAGCACCTTGAAACTAAAATTTAAGTATGAGGGTGCTGTTTACAAGAAGACACTTAAGGGTGAGCATAGAACTGTTCCAATCAATGTAGACGCTCCTGATATAGCCAGAAATATGTCTTCCAGCTGGTCCAGCTATAACACTGTTGAACTCAAAGGGCTCTGTTTTCTACCACAGAGTTATCTATTCATTCATATTCATTTCTGCTCTATTCACAATAGCCAGGAAATGAAGACAATATAGATATCTATCAACTGATGAATAGATAATGGAAATGTGGTAAATTTACACAACTGTTAAGAAAAATTTACAAGGCACACGCTGCAGAGAGGCGCGGTAATCAGAAATAGGCCTTGGGGGACCAGCGTGGTGGCAGAGGCAAGCGGAGGGGACCGGCTCGACAGACGCAAGCGGCGGGACGGGCGCACAATAACAAGAGCAGATCGCCTCACTACAATTAAATCAAAGAGGTAGGCCTTTTGTTGGTGAGGTCACTGGCAAACGGGGAGCCTGGTCCTGTTCCTAAAGACCCTTCGGAGGGGTGAGAGGGTTCTTGGCCTGCAGCAGGAACCAGGAAACAGAGCGAGGGCATTTTGGAAGCAGAACCCTTGGCCAGCAGGGAAACCTGATCCGGTTTTAGAAGTCCCATTAGATAGGATCAATAGGAGGAGATGGGCGGGCACCAAGGCAAGAATTCACCCAATAATCTGAAAAACAACATGAAAACACCAGAACCCAATGATCTTACAACAGAAGTATTTGAACACCCTAACACAGAAGAAGTGGAAAAAATTGACTTTATGAAAGCAATAGAGTCCCTTAAACAACATGTAAAAAATGCCGTTATAGAAATGGATGAGAAGTATAACAAAAAGTTT
>NC_022009.1:54095677-54100764 GCF_000317375.1 Microtus ochrogaster | reverse complement strand
TGTGGCCTTGTTGAAGGAGGTGTGTCACTGGAAGATGCAGGCTTAGGTCCAAGCCTAAGGCAGGCCAATTCTTGCTCTCTCTCTCTGTGTGCCCGCTTCCTGTGGATTAAAAGAATGTGAGTACTTTGCTAGCTACTGCTTCGGTGCCATGGATGCCTGCTTGCTCCCTACTCCCCACCATAAGAATCATGGACTAACTCTCTGAAACTGTAAGCAAGCCCCCCAATTAAATGCTTTCATTTATAATAAATTGCCTTGGTCATGCTGTCTCCTCACAGCAATAGAACAGTAATTAAAACAAAAGTTGGTACCAGGAACTGAGACCTAACTTTCCTATTATTTGCAGAAATATGGAAGACATCAGTACTGGGTGTAGAATGTAATGGTTCCAATTACAATAGGCTCATACATTTGAGTGTATGGTTTCCAGATGGGGGACTACTTAGGAAGTATTAGGAAGTGTGGCTTGTTGAAAGATGTGTGTCACTGGGAGAGCCCACAAATCAGGTCTAGTCTCACACTCTAAATCTCTCTTTTCTGTTGATGAGAATGTAAGTTCTTAGCTCCTTTTTCTCTAGTAACATTCCTGACTGCCTGCAACCGTGCTCCCCACAATGACGGTAATGGATGTCTTTTAAGATGGGGCCATGACAAGTTGGGCTTTCAGGGAAGGAAGACAGAACACAATAGTATAATGGACTAAAGGCAGATAATGAAATAAGAAGAGTTAAATAGGATGCGGGGTAGAAGAAAAGAATAGTAGAGGGAATATGGGGAAGAAAAACTCACATTAAAGATATTTTGAAAAAGTCAGATGGAAACCTATTGCTGTAGAAATTTCTTTGGCACACACACATACACACACCAAGAGTTAAAATGGAATTACCTTATAATGGGGCAACAATGTGCCTACCAGATCCCAGAGGGTAACAAATAAAAAACTCAGTCCATGGAATGAATTACCTTTTTGGTGTCAAATTGTTGGCTAGCAAGTGTTACAGGCTCTTTTGCCAATGTTCTTGGTTACTTTCCAAAGCCTGAAGTGAGATCCTATTACTAAAGACACTATGAACTCATGTCATAGAATCATAGAGCATAGAGCTACTTAGTAGTGCCAACCTTACTGGGTAGCTATCATAAAGCTGATAGGCACTATGAACACCAGCAGAGGAGAATCATTACTCTTACCCAGACAGTAACTCTGAAAATCCATGTCAAACTAGTGTAATAATGGCACAAACATCATGGCAGTAAACAATCACTTTTTGATTGTATTTAAGTCCCACTTCACAAGATGAAACCCATTATGTTGCACCATTGTTGTGCCAAGAACCTGTGGATAAACAAGTCCTGGCAGTGAAGTGAAACTATGATTATTATTTCACTAGTAGACATAGTATTAAATTAACTTCTAATAACTTATTTTTATTTCTAAATATCGGTACATTTCTTAAACCTCATAAGAGAACCGTCTTCTTAAAGTATATGGTATTTTATACAGAGACATACAATTAGTCAAGGTACAGAGAATAACAGACTGTAGAATGTTCAGCCCTAATTGGGACATCATATACCATACACATTCCCCTCAATGTTCAGGCATTCTTGTAGAAGAATATGATCAAAATTCATTTACAGAATTTTTTTTAAAAAACTAATAAATAAGAAGTGATGGGCTATACAATGTAAATACAAAATAAATTATGAGCAATTCATTTTTGTGGTTCTGAGATTACCCTAGGGACTTAATGCACAAAAGAATTAAGATACTAGGGTTGTATTTTTGAAGGATATACCTGGCCTTCCTACCTCTACTTTTTTCTCTGCTTTCTATTCAGTGAGGGGTTTTTCCATCACCACAATCACCCACCATGATGCTCTGCCTCACCACAGGCATACTATGTAAGGACTGAAACTTACATACTATGAGCCAAAATAGATTTACCCTTTCTCAGTATTTTGCTATTAATTATTTATTTCAGTGATGGAAAATCCAATACAGTGTTTTATAAATATGCTATCCATCATGCATAGTGGTTATTATTTTGATATGGATACTTTGTATTCAAATTATTGTTCTTCACATTTTCCCTCCTAACCAAACAAAGCCACTTATTATACACTTAAAAACTTTTAAACACTTAACTGCAGTGAGAGTTTTAGCAGATACCCTGTTTTAGCTTCTTTTACTACCATTAACCAAAGTCTGAGTGATAGCCCTAAAGGCTCATTTAGATTAATGGGCAAAGATTAGATGCCATATCCCTCTTTTTCTGGTCTATCAGCTTGAAGAGGAAGCTTTCTATGCCATTCAAAGTTTTCTTTTTGATTTTTACTAATTATTATTCAGTGTTATCTTTCACTGTATTTCTCTGTATAAACTGACTCTATTACTCAAAATTGAAAAACTATTTATTAAATTAAAAAGTTTCTCTCTATATATACATACATAATCAAGGTAACATGTACTGTTTATTGTATTCTGCAGCATAGTCAAGTGAAATCCTACAATCAATATTAACACGTTAGCTATCGAGTATATATCAGATACTAGACCTGCACAAATTTTTGCATAAGTGGTAACTTCATATTCTGTGAACCAGAAGCATGCATGCAAGAAACCAAACTTTGGTATGTTATTTTATTCTGAAAAGTATCTGTATTCTCCCACTCAGCATGATGATAATGCGTTTTAAGGCATCATTTCCCTATGTTCCATATAGAGCACATGGCTTATACAGGAAGAGGATCTAATTATGTTTGTATAAACAGTAGAAACTCCATTTTAATTTCAAAACTGTATCCAGACCTACATTTTGATTATTTTCTTATATTCAAATATTCCTTAGGCATCAAAAAATCATCAAATATTTTATGTACAGCAGTATGGTCTGAAAATTCAAGTTCAAAAACAGTCCAGTTAGGTTCCTCTTACTGTGAAGAGTCACCATGACCACAGAAACTCTTTTTTTTTTTTTATTTTTTTAAAATAATCTTTTCTCATTGTACATACCTATCCCAGTTCCCACTCCTCCCCTCCTCCTACTCCCCTCAACTTTTCCCCACCCCAGCTCCCCATCTACTCCTCAGAGAGGGTAAGGCTTCCCAAAAGGAGTCAACAAAGACACATCACTTTGAGGCAGGGCTGAGGCTTTCTTCCCTATATTTACTCTGAGCAAGGTATTCCTCCAAAGAGGATTGAAAATTCAAGCACTAAGGATAAATCCTGGTCCCACTGCCAGTGGCTCCACAGACTGCCCTAGCCACACAGCTGTCACCCACATTCAGAGTGCCTAGTTTGATCCTATGCAGGTTCCCCTGCTATCAGTACAGAGTCAGTGAGCTCTCACCAGCTCAGGTCAGCTGTTTCTGTGGATATCTCCATTATGGTCAAGACCCCTTTGTTCATTTTATCACTCCTCCCTCTCTTGGACTTATAAAAGCAGACATTTAATAGGGGCTGGCTTGCAGTTTCAGAGGTTTAGAGATCCTTTAGCATCATGGCAAAAAGTATGGCAGCACACAGGCAGACATGGTGCTGGAGAAGGAGCTGAGAGTTCTATATCGTGATCCACAGGCAGCAGGAGACTGTGTGCCACACTGGACTTAGCTTGAGCATCTAAGACCTCACAACCTGACCCCCATAGTGATACACTTCCTACAACAAGGCCACACCTACTCCAACAAGGCCGTACCTCCTAATAGTGCCACTCTGTCTGGGGCAAGCATCTGAACACATGAGTCTATGCGGGCCATATTTACTCAAACTACCACAGACACTTGGGTCACATACTCACAGCTGTTTACTACCAGTGTCTTTTCTCAGTTCAGTAGCATCCATTGATTCATTATCCTACATACTTAGCTATCCAAAAGTACACGGCTTACAAAGTATTAGCTACAAGACAGAAAAGTGTGCTGTTTCTGTAATTAGTGTAAACAGTTAGTTGCACACTGTTGAAGCAGTCGTCCTCATGAACTCAGGCAAAGGGCTCTGAAAAAAGAAGCCAAGAATCTGGGAATTACAAAGAACAATCATCACATTCCAAGTGAGGAACTGAATGAGAATCCCAGACTAATTTGTTTATCCTTAAATGAAAAGCCACAGGAACTAAAAGGATTATCTAATCTCTTTCCATTTTCTTAATGCTTGGAGAAGTTTTAGATTAATAGCTTTTGATACTTTAATGATGTCAAAGAAGGCTGTAAGAGCCTTATTAATTTCACTGACTTCTTGCCAAGTAGGAAAAGCAATTTGTGATTACTGAATAAATTTATCCTGATTAGAAAAATTCATCACAGCAAGGAAATTGTAAAATGGAGAAAAGTAGAAATAATTTATAAAAATGTATAAGAACAAATTCAAAATGACAGATTGGATATGGGTTTAAAATTCTCCTGGGAAAATACAGGAGATCATTAGTTTTATGTGTATTTTAATATTTAAACCACTGTTCTATCCTTAAATTACTGAGATGGTTTTCACTTTTTAAAACTCTACTTAAAATTCCCAACTACCATCTCAAAGTACAATGAAGTACAAGTGTTTTGTTTTCCTTTTCAATATTTATTTATTTCTATTTATTTATTTATTTGACAGCCTGACTGCAGATTCCCCTCTCACCTGTCTTTCCAGCCCCTGCCCCAGCCACTTACCTCCCTTCTGAGCTCCACCCTAAACTTCTCCTCTGTTTCTATCTAGATAAGGGCAGACCTGCTCTGGATATTAACAAAGCATGGCATATCAAGTTGCAGTAAGTCTAAAAACTTTCCCTTGTATTAAGGATGGAGAAGGTGACCCACCCAGTAAAACCCGAGTAATTAAATCCTTGCTCCCCGGCCAGAAATGGACAAGTGTGGACACACTAATAAGAAAGCAGCAATGTTCTAAGTGTGGACACATTAATAAGAAAGCAGCAATGTTCTAAATGTGGACACATTAATAAGAAAGCAGCAATGTTCTCAAGAAAGTAAAGCTACCCTTCAAGTCATGTGCCCCAAACTAACAAAATGGCTGTTTTTTTCCTTTCCTCTCCTTGAATTTATTTATTTATTTATTTATTTATTTATTGGGGGGGGCACGCTGT
>NC_022009.1:54087850-54094696 GCF_000317375.1 Microtus ochrogaster | reverse complement strand
TTTGTAATAAGCTCAAGAGAGGATGTGTTCTCTCTCTCTCTCTCTCTCTCTCTCTCTCTCTCTCTCTCTCTCTCTCTCTCTTTCTCTCTCTGTCTCTCTTTCTTTCTCTCTCTCCCCTCTCTTCATGTGAGCACACCCACAGATGTCAGTATTTTAGGACTGAAAGTGCTTTGGTGATGGTAATTGTTTGTAATAACTCAGTATTAAATACCCCTGATCGCTAAAGGATTTTCATGCCGATCATGGGGAGAAACTTCAAATTAGGCATATATATTCCCAAGATACTGAAGGAAGCTGATGAAAAATTTCAGTCCATGCTTAAAGCTAGTTTTTCGGACAGTGTCTTTTTTTTTTTTTCTGATATCTATTTGGGAGATGCTGAAAAAGGGGAGCATGCTTCATCTCTCAGGACGCATTTTTATTTTTTGTCCTCTTCACTCTTCTGCTATGTGGCATGACTATTCAAAAATTAGAGTCAGTCTTTCAAGGCATAAAACCTACTTTGCACTGGCCTTGTGCATCCTCTTCCACCTGAATTTCTGCACATGGAGCAGGGAGCAATGCTGACTGACTCCACTAACGAATGCAGATATGTACAGAAGGCATGCAGCCTTTGAAGGCCCAAAGTGCCTTCTCTCCTCCTACTTCTCTGCCACATGATAACTACCCGCATTAAAGCCTCCGGTTTATTGAACTATCTGCTTGATATTATTTAAACACTCATCTGTTTTAACTTTAGAAAACTGAATGAACATTGAATAAGAGAAAAGGGCTTTTCCTTCTCGGTTCCAGAGCATTTTACTGTTTACCATTTTACCACATACAAAAGAAATTTGACTACAAAATCCAATCTTGGTAAGAGTTCCAGGATTTGTTTCTCAAGGTAAAACATGGCTTTCCAAACACAGTGAAAGTAAGACATCTTTATGAGTTCACTCTCCCTCTCTATCTCTTTCTGTCTGTCTTTCTGTCTCTCTTTCTCTCTCTCACACACACATACATACATATACACACACTTATACACACACACACACACACACACACACACACAAACATACTTTCCCACTTACCATTTTCTTTTATCCCCAAACTTGCTTCAGTCTATGCTTCCTGAGAAGTAGTGAAAGCAGTTACTCTCAGAACCTCTAAAGAATTTACTAGTATTAGAGTTCCAGTTAAGTCTCTCCACAGTTTGGTGACAGGGTTTTTCATTTTGTCCAAAACTGATTGAAGGTCTTGTAACATATCTCTACAGCTGTTTCCATAGTGACTGCTCCATGCATAGAGAAAATCATAGGCAGGTTTCCACATCATCTATAAAGAAAAGAAAATAGATTGATGTGAATATCAGACAAATAACAGACAGAGATAGAAACAGAGAAAAAAAAATAAACTGTAAAGGACTTAAAATAAAATGGAATGCTCATTATGTGAACTTTTCGATGTAGAAAATAATCACTATCATTTTTTATAACCCTGTTTCTAAAACTAGAGTGTTTTTCAAAAATAAAATAGTTATAAATATGAACTTTTTTCTTGATCCACTGTTTAGTTTATATTGCCTTGATGTCAATATAAAATTCCTTGCATAATTTAAAATTTACATTTTATTATTCATGTATTTATTTATTTAGTGTGTGAGAGTGAATGTATGTCATACATGTATGTGGAAGTCAAGGGATAACTTGATGGAGTAAATTATGTCCTACCATGTGTGTCCCAAAAGTGATACTCAGTTGTCAAGCTTCATGGCAAGCCTCTTTATCTACAGAATTATCTTTTCAGCACCATATATTTTAATAATAACAAATACTATTAAGATAAACTTTTAATTATCTGACTTTTAAGAATAGGGTTTGTTACATATAAGTATTTGTGTTGTTTTATAATACTATATATCATAACAATGATAGCAAATACATTTTGCACTTTTAATTCATCTATTCAGCAAATCTATACATAAGGAAAACTGTAGTTTGATGATCAAATTAAAATAAAAACAAAAATGTAGTTCTTTAACTCAAAAACTTACTTTTATGGTACATTTTATGATGCAAAGAAAGACCAACATTCTATGTTTCAGCACTTTTCTTCCCCTGAGGTCACACCAATGACATCACGGTTCCCATAGAAATAAATGCATGCCAAAGGAGAATTTCACATACAAGCAAGTACATGATGGTTACCAAGGCAACAGGCTCAGAGGGAATGAGACAAAGGCAAAGGGAAGAATACAGACATATACGCAAGTTAACATGAATTTTATTCTAAGAAAATAACTCATGATTAGAACATTTGAAATATAAACTTTAGTAGTAATTGGAGGCGTAAGTCACAAACAATGCCACAGCAGTTTGGAATTATGATTAATAGGGTGGTATTTATTTAAAGGGGAAAAAACTTACAGATCACTGTCAGCCCTCTGAGCAACCAGGAAGGGAGTCTAGTCGCCGGTGGAGCAGGAAGTGAAGAGAGGAGAGGGAAGTGGCCGCTTTTTTAAAGGGAGAGAGACCACGCCCCAATGGGCTGGTATCTCAGTGGCTATAGGCTGGAGGAGCAGAAGGACCTCCCGCAACAAGTAATTACTTATTTGGGCTTACCAAGTTGATTTATTTGTAATTCTACCATTTATAAAATGTTAAAAAGCACTGAGTTTGAGCTTAATATTGAACATAATTGCTTTCTTAAAATGGTACCTCAATTAACATCAGCATTCCATGTAATTGGATATAATTTTTCCATTTGCCACCACTACTACCCATATAGTCTAATTACTGAGGTGGGCAGAAATAAATCTCTGATGCCATTATGGTTTGCTTCAGTCCACATAAAAATGCTCAAAGGGTGAGATGTTATTTGTTCTAGTTGGCATTTCAGAGAGGACATACACACCTATTCCCTCACCTCTCTTACAAAGACTAATTTTGCAAAATAGAGAATAAAGTAATTATCAAAGTTATATCATGCTATAAGGTATGTGACATAGAAGCGGAAGTCACCTTAGAGTAGCTGCTCTCAACCTATGGGTTACAACCTCCCGAAAGACCATTAGAAAATACAGATTTATAACAGTTATAAAATTACAGTTATAAGGCAGCAATGAAAATATTTCATGGCTGGGATCACCACAGCCATGAGGAACTGTGCTAAAGTGCTACAGCATTGGGAAGGTTGACAACCACTGCCTTAGAGTTTGTATACAAGCTTTGTCATCACTGATCTGGTTTGTGGGGAAATTGTATCTTCTGCTACTGAAATAAGGGCAGTGGAGAATCCTCTTTTCTGAAGGGTTCTGTTGATGCAAACTACTCACACTACCAGTGTTATCAGTAGCAATTCAGCAAGAAAAACAAATTAGGCCACATTAATAGAAGCTTATGTCAGGCTCTATCTCAGCTGTCAGTACTTTGATGCAGTGCTACACTAAAATGGTTGATTAATCTCTGTGGATTTAAAAAACAGAAAACTGTTTGTCCATGCTCCAAACTTATATTCTATACTGAATCCACTCAGTCACCAATATTCAACTAGCTGGTACAATAATTTTCAAATTGTTGTGTACTATTTAACATAATGTTATGTATATTTAACAGCCTCCCCAGACTGTTCTAAGTCCTTTTTTGACTGAGTAGGAAACAGAAATGTATTTGGAAATATTTACAATAGGCAATGACTGACAGCAGTGAGTAAAAGGTGATATAGCACAGAAGATTAGCATAAAATACCAGAGAACATAGATATCTGTTGGGGATTTCAGATGGGTGGTTTCAGAGTTCTTTTATATGCTGACATACAAGTGGTTTTATACTCATGGACAGTAAAACCACCCCACTGTCTTACCCAGGCAGTTAAGCTCTGCATGGCATGTCTTGCTGCAGCAAGGAAATTTAGCATTTACAGAAAAGCTTGCAGGAGTGTTTAGATGTGAGTCGACTTCTCTGTGCTGCTCGGAGACATAGGAGACTGGAGATGTACACAGGGATGGTATAAGTTAGAGCCTACATCCCTCCATACACTTATACTGAGTACTACATAACTCCCTCACATTAGACAGCTTGCACACAGCACAGAACAGTGCAGTCAGCACTGGAATTCAGAGAAACATGGATTGACTGTCGAGGTCTGATCTCTATGTAAGTCTTTCGAAAGTACAAAGAAAAGAGTGGCTAAATTAATCAGAAATGCAAGGGAGGATATTGCCTTGAACTTATTTGATGACCCCTGACATGGGTATGAGAGTGTTAGGGTGGAACCACAGGACAGGGATGACCTTCCTGACTTGAACTAAAATATGAACGGGATTTGCCATCCAGGTTTTTTTTTTCTTCAATACAACAAAGCCTGCATATTTCTTCAGTATAAAATCTGATTTGCCATATACAAAATTACCTGTGACTTTCAACCCAGATGGCAAAAAAATACTATCACACATAGTTTAAATATGGTAAATACATGCTTTTCCACTAATTATTTTACTTGCTAAGTCAAAATTCACTGAATACATATCCTACAAGAATTTCTATTACAGCAAGGTCATGAGGGAAAGGCATGGTGCTTAGATATAGGAAGAAGGCAATCATTTGGACAAACAATGAGTAAACAGATAAGACTTGGTAATAACAATTACAAAAAGTACCTCTAGATTAACCTGTATGAATCGATGTGAGAAAGACAGGAACTTTTAAAGTTTTATTTTGTCTTATGTGCACATAATCTATGTGGACTATGTGAGTGACTGGCACCCTCAGAGGACAGAAGAGGGTTTTGGATTTCCTGAAACTGGAGATGCAAGTTGTGAGCCACTATATGGGTGCTGGGAGCCAAACCCAGTACTCCTCAATAACAACCAATATTTTTAACTGATGAGCCACCTCTCCTGCCATATGACATGCTCTTGTCATTCAATGAGGACTCATATGCTGCAAAAAAGGAAATTGGGTTTTACTGCCAATAGTCCTATGCTCACATCCAGGTTCCATTGCTTATTTGATAGTTCAGTTTGAGCTTTGAATTTTTAAGCTATAAAGTATGTATAATAATTTCCAGTCTTCTTTCTTCAATAAGGCACCCTAAGAAGAACTTATATGACAGTTTGCATGCAATGATTGCTAGTAGTATACATAGAAAATTGTAAATTTTTAATAGGAGCAAGATAAGGAAGCTTTATTTTTAACCATATGGAATATGAGATAATGGACAGGGGCTATCTGATGAAAACTTAAAATGGTCAAATGACCTGAAAGCAGTCAAGGATTGAACATTATTCATGTCACAGTAATGAAGAAAATATGTGAGTCTTCTACTGTGCCAAAAAAGAGAAAAGTGAATGGAAATTTAAGCTTCAGTAAGTGTACCATTGTAGACGCAAGTAAGATACAGAAGCAAAGAATGGAGACAGGGTAGAGTTAGAGTACAGAATTGTATTCATGTTACAAAAGATGGTGGTACCCAGCTGACTCAAAAGGATATCTATCTAGTAACTTATCTGGAGTCAGTTCCACAGCCCCACATAGCTGGTTTTGTGTGAGTGTGTGTTTAGTATTAATGGATTAAAATCATAAAAGTTGGGAGTATTTATATCATGGAAGTTAGCAAAGGCAATGAATGATTGAGGAGTTTCCCCTCTTGCAAAACCAGTTATTAAAATTTCACCATCACACCACAGAGGGAATCCTTTTCTTTTGCCTCCCTCACATCTTCTAACACCAAGTGATTCAATGACACCTGTATCAAAGGCGAACAAGAATACTGACTCCACCCTAAAAATGTCAGTGTGAAGTGCCTACAGGAAGACAAGTGCAAATAAACAGAAGCCACGCAACAAATGAATCACATATAGAATTTGAGTTCTGGAAGAAGAGAAATATAAACAGAGGACTAATCATCAAGAAATGGGTGAATTTTTAAAGGAAGAAAAAATACAAATATGAACATACTATAAAGAAAAAATAATTTGTGGGTTAAATTCTAATGTCTCCAGATAGATAATTTAAGATTATCGAGGACTGAAGAGATAGCCCATTTAAAACATTCAAAAGAAAGGCTAGCTGTCATTAGCCAGAAGAATAAAGACAAAAGAATGTTTTAATTGTTTTTGAAAAGTTGATTTGTTGCTTTTCTGTTGGTGTGTCAAAAATGAATGACCAAAACCAACCTATAGGAGAAAGAGTTGATTTTAACTAAGTATCCAGAGGGCTAGATGTCAATAATAGCTGGGGAGGTGTGCAGCAAGCATCTGGAACAAGAGGCTGAGAGACCACAGCTAACCTCCCATGGGCAGCAGAAGAAGGAAGCTTGAAGTGAGCAAGCTATATGCTCTTGAAGCCCACCTCCAGTGACAAACTTCCTCCATGAAGGCTCCATGTCGTCCAAGTTCCATTCACACCCCTAACCAGCACCAACAAACTGAGGACCAAAGTGAACAAATGCATGAGCCGTTTGGAGAAGTTCCCCCACTTAAACCACTACAATAATTAAAGGGACAAATAATACTGAAGCTAAGAAAACTCACAGTCTGACAACAGCTATAAACTGCATACAGTGAAGGAACACTGAAATTTAAGAAATATGTTATGTTATTCTTCAGTAAACAAATATCAGATGAGGTCAACGTAACTTTTTTATATTAAGCTTTTCTTCACAAAGCCATGTTTCCTCAATGCAATAAATGGTCCAATCAGTTTTTGTCCTTTATGGAGAACGTATATGATATTTGGATTCAAATTCTTTAACATGTCCATATTTAATTTTCAGAATTTATATTTTATTTATACTTGCCTCCATAAAATGAGAATATAACAATGACAAAAATACAGAAGATAACTTGCTTGTGAAAGACCCCCAGTG
>NC_022009.1:54086926-54087427 GCF_000317375.1 Microtus ochrogaster | reverse complement strand
ATTTATATTTTATTTATACTTGCCTCCATAAAATGAGAATATAACAATGACAAAAATACAGAAGATAACTTGCTTGTGAAAGACCCCCAGTGCGGGGAGACTCTCACTCAAGTCTTGGGATAACACGACCCCCCCCCAATAACTCACGAGAGACCATTCTTGCTGCAATCACACGAAGCTTTAATGATGAGATGAGACAGAAACCAGTGCACTGGGGCCGAGACTCATAGGGCCTAGACTCATAACCCACGCAGGGGAAGAGTTCGACCCCGAGTGTCCTGGAGAAGGGGTTTTTATGGGAAGAAACCACAGCCCAGTAATCCGAAAGGGGCAGGGAGGGTGTCACAGAAAGTCACAAGGGGGCAACTCCCTGCCTCTCAAGATCACTCAAGGTCATAATCAGCTAGTTCCTAAAATCACAAGAGGGAAACTCCCTAGTATCTCAAGATTTTTTTTTTAATTTATTTATTTATTAAAGATTTCTGTCTCTTCCCCGCCACC
>NC_022009.1:54084950-54086826 GCF_000317375.1 Microtus ochrogaster | reverse complement strand
AGAATTTATATTTTATTTATACTTGCCTCCATAAAATGAGAATATAACAATGACAAAAATACAGAAGATAACTTGCTTGTGAAAGACCCCCAGTGTGGGGAGACTCTCACTCAAGTCTTGGGATAACACGACCCACCTCAATAACTCATGAGAGACCATCCTTGCTGCAATCACACGAAGCTTTAATGATGAGATGAGACAGGAACCAGTGCACTGGGGCCGAGACTCATATGGCCTAGACTCATAACCCACGCAGGGGAAGAGTTCGACCCTGAGTGTCCTGGAGAAGGGGTTTTTATGGGAAGAAACCACAGCCCAATAATCCGAAAGGGGCAGGGAGGGTGTCACAGAAAGTCACAAGGGGGCAACTCCCTGCCTCTCAAGATCACTCAAGGTCATAATCAGCTAGTTCCTGAAATCACAAGGGGGAAACTCCCTAGTTTCTCAAGATTATTCTCAAGGTTACAATCTAACTTTATCTTCAGCTAGTTCCTGAAACACAGTCACTGAACCAGCTAATCCTAGATTTTTGATTCTTCTCTTCCTGCTTGGATTTTTGGCTATTTTCTTCTGCTGGGGAGGTCTGGATTTATCTTGGTCTTTCACTTGTATCAATTGGGTGGGATTCTGTAATCAAATATAATACAGATCCAAGTAGTTCACAAAAGATTCACATTTTATAAAAAATTACTAAGAAAATAATGTCTTCATCCCCGGAAATGATCGAAGGAATAACGTGTTGAGTCAATAATTTTCTTTTCAGATCAGCCTAAGTTAAATACCGAAGATGAGTTGTAGATTATCAACACCTCATCCACATTTCTCTTACCATACATCTAATCCAGCTTTTAAATTTTTTTTCCAAGTTTTGTTTAACATTATGACTAAGGTAAAACATGTAGACACTCTGTTTTTACACTATGGTTATCAAAAGAAAGTGTGCTGATATGGGGTTAAGTGAGTTGGGTTTTTTTTTTTGTTTTTTGTTTTTTTAATTGATTTTTTTTGCGCTATACATTTTCCTCTGCTCCCCTCCCTGCCTCTCCACTCCCCACTCAACCCTCCCCCAAGGTCCCCATGCTCCTAATTTACTCAGGAGATCATGCCTTTTTCTACTTCCCATGTAGATTAGATCTATGTATGTCTCTCTTAGGGTCCTCATTGTTGTCTAGGTTCTCTGGAATCGTGGTTTGTAGGCAGGTTTGTTTTTTTTTTTTTTGCTTTATGCTTAAAAACCACTTATGAGTGAATAGATATGATAATTGTCTTTCTGGGTCTGGGTTCCCTCAACATGTTTTCTAACTCCATACATTTTCCTGCAAAATTCAAGATGTCTTTTTTTCTGCTGTGTAGTACTCCATTGTGTAAATATACCACATTTTCCTTATACATTCTTCTGTCAAGGGGCATTTAGGTTGTTTCCAGGTTCAGACTATGACAAACAATGCTGCTATGAACATAGCTGAGCACATGTCCTTGTGGCACGATGGAGTACTTTGGTATTACTGGGTCTATCTTCTGTAAAGCAAAGGACACAGTCAGCAAGACTAAACGACAGCCTATAGAATGGGAAAAGATCTTCACTAACCCCTAATCAGACAGAGGTCTGATCTCCAAAATATACAAAGAAACCAAGAAATTGGTCGTCAAAAGAACAAATAATCCAATAAAAAAATGGAGTACATGATGTGGGAGTGATTTCTTATTAATAAAGAAACTGCCTAGACCCATTTCATAGGCCAGCCCTTAAGTAGGCGGAGAAAACAGATATAAGAGCGGCTGGGCTGCGTCCCCAGGCATCCGGCCGCCCACATGGCTAGCTTAGTTATGTCCCGAAATAATTACACGGAAACTGTATTCTTTTAATCACTGCCTG
>NC_022009.1:54063611-54084850 GCF_000317375.1 Microtus ochrogaster | reverse complement strand
TGTCAAGGGGCATTTAGGTTGTTTCCAGGTTCAGACTATGACAAACAATGCTGCTATGAACATAGCTGAGCACATGTCCTTGTGGCACGATGGAGCATACTTTGGTATTACTGGGTCTATCTCTGTAAAGCAAAGGACACAGTCAGCAAGACTAAACGACAGCCTACAGAAGGGGAAAAGATCTTCACTAACCCCTCATCAGACAGAGGTCTGATCTCCAAAATATACAAAGAATCCAAGAAATTGGTAGTCAAAAGAACAAATAATCCAATAAAAAAATGGAGTACAGACCTAAACAGAGAACTCTCAAAAGAAGAATCTAAAGTGGCTGAAGACACTTAAGGAACTGCTCAACATCCTTAGTCATCAGAGAAATGCAAATCAAAACAACTGTGAGATTCCATCTTACACCTGTAAGAATGGCCAAGATTAAAAATACTGATGACAATTTATGTTGGAGAGATTTTGGGGAAAAGGGAACACTTCTGCATTGCTGCTGGGAGTGCAAGCTGGTACAGCCCCTTTGGATGTCAGTGTGGTGATTTCTCAGAAAATTAGGAAAAGTGAGTTATTCTGAACCACAGAACAAATTCCCCCAGCCTTTTCAACTCTGTCACAAACATTTGATGCAGAGCTCCATCCTTACATCTCTGCTGTCAGATTTCCTTCTCTGGCTATATGTATATGTGGTATGCATTTGTGTAAATGTGTTCACCTGTGTGGATATGCGTGTATGTGTGCACTTATTTATGGAAGCCAGAAGTTGAGATCAGGGGCTCCAACTTTGTATATCAAGACAGAGTTTTCTCATCCAGTCTACTTAATCAGCTTGCTCCAGAAATTCCCCTTTTCTACTTTGTAACTGCTAAGATTTTAGGGAGCTGCCATGCCCACCTGGTATTTACATGGAAGCTGAGATTCAGATAAGAACTCCGGTTCTCAGGTTTATGGTCAAAGTCGTTACCCACTCAGCCATTTCCCATCCCTTTAGATTTCTTAATGGTACCTTCCTGGCAGTATGATCTAATCCTGGAATAGGAAACACAATGCTAATGGAGGATAGCACTCTGAATTTTTCGTCCGTGTGCTCCCCTCTGTTTATACACAGAGAAGTAGCAAAGCATTTAATTTAGTCTAATTAGTAAAGTGGTTTTCCAGGGTCCTAGTATATGTATAGGAGAAATACATCTTTCCCTCCATTTACCTTTCCAGTATTAGCAGACATAGTAAAAGTAAGGGAGCAAAGATGATGAAGTATGTAATGCCAAATAAACTGAAACAAAAATAGAGACAAGAATAATAAAGTTTTACAGTTTTAGTGTACTTCTTGGAAGCCAATACAACTCATTAGACTTTGCAGTGGATGACAAAAGGCAGCAAGATCAGAACTGAGCGTCCCAGTCTTTTTTAACTCATAAAATAGAAATAACATAAAGAATTTAATTGACTTTAATTACTTTTGGATAATTGCCTTTTTCCATATTAGAGGATTAATAATCCACCTACTTAACTCATAAAATTATAGAAGCAGCATTTCATTTTAAGTACCATTAGCTGCAGAAGTACTGAGGCAAGTTAGGCTTCCTAATGGATATTATATGTGTTCTGTATTCAGCACATCATTTACAATATCTAGGTTATTTTATACCATCTCTACTTAGTTAATACGTAAATAATGTTTAAAACAGGTGGTTGTTGTCTTCAGAAAAGAAAAACGCTAACTCCTCTGGGCCATCCTACTTACTCAAAAGAGACACAGTGTTTGGTTAAAATGTGACAAAAGAGAGAAATCTTGGTCAGATTTTTCTCTGAGATTTTTCTTTTCCTGCTGTGAAATAAACTGAAGTGTATAAAATGTCATCAAAGCACCACTAAGTACGTGAAGCAACAGATGTAAATATGTAACGTGTAAATATGACATGTTAGGTCCTCAGTCACAGGTAACTACTGTTGAGTTTGAAACTTAGTAACAAAGACAGTCAAGAATCCAGGTCACTGAGTCCCTAATTCAGCATCATTTCACTAAAGGATCATCACACAGTTATTACCAAGTGACTTTTACAAACACTGCTGTTGGGTTATATGCTTAGCTGCTTTTCTAAAATCACAGACCCATTTCCTTCTTCAAAACAGACTTGATAAAGAAATTTTTTTTTTTTTTTTTTTTTTTTTTGTTTTTCGAGACAGGGTTTCTCTGTGGCTTTGGAGCCTGTCCTGGCACTAGCTCTGTAGACCAGGCTGGTCTCGAACTCACAGATTGATCAAGAAAATTTAAAATAAGTCCTGGGAAGTGTCCCTTAATTGATAGAATTCTCGTCTATCAACCATAAAGCTGAATTCAGTCACCACCATCACGTAAACATGTATGGGGCCCATGCCTTCAGATGGAGGCTGGGAGAGCAGTAGTTCGGGGTCATTCTAAACTGCAGTGAGCTCATGACCAAGGTCTATGTGACCCCGTCTCAAAAACATTGTAAAAAGTATAACTGTGCCATCTCTAGTTCCAACACTAAGGGTATGAGAGGGTACATTCTGCCACAAGTTCGTGAATTTCCACAGAATACTTTTCGCTTTATGAAAGAATAAGTTTAGATCTTACTGCAAAACAATAAAGGTTTACATACCTTTGCAACAGGGCAAGGCTCAGATAAATAAGGAGACAATAGAGCACCCATATAAACAAAGACCTACGTGTTCTGTGAGAAGGATCCCTCTCATAGTCCAAAGCCATTTTTCTACCTTTTGTGAGAGATATTTTCCAAGGACAATTTAATTTTAAGCCCACAAGGAAAAGTTTATTGGCCAAGACTTTTTCCCATTTTTTCCTATATGTTAACATCTTGCTAGTTTCTCAGCACAGAAACCTTGAAATTACTGTCTACATTTTTTTCTTACCTACATTCTTTTTCATTCACATCACTAAATATGGTTGCATTTTATTCCATTTTCCAGAAAATGACTCAAGGTCATAGATTTGTCAAGTCCAACAAAATAATAGGTACTTTGTGTTTTATAATGACAACTGCCATCAACTATCAAAAATATTTTATACATGTTATTTTACCTGACCATCTAAATGCCTGAAAAGGTTGTGCTATACAACTCAGTTAAAAAAAACTTCTTAGAAGAGCCAAGCAACATGTCTAAAGTCATGGGAGTTAATGAATGGACTAACGGAACTGGAATCTAGGCAAGGGAGCTTTGCCTGAAATGTCTTGCCTCTGGATTCCAGCAAATGAAAGGAAATATCATGTCTTCCTCCTCCACACATGACTTCTTGTCAGTGCTCTCTAGACCTCACTGCTAACAAGAGTCCACTTCAGGGACTCTCTCTCAGTAACTAAAATACCATAGGTTTTAGGTGGCATCTCCTGCATTTTCCTGATTTTTTTGATCTTTGTTTAATCAGTCAATTCTGTAAAGATTAGCAGTTAGAAACACAAGTAAGACTAACAGAATTCCAAACCCGAGTTCTATCACTCACCATGTCACTCTGGATGCTACATAAATGCATTGATACTCAGAGTAGGTTACTGTGTGTTAGAAAGAGGATGATTCTAACGCCTTGCTTACTGTTTGCTGAAATTAATGAGATGTGTGAAGATTCTCATGGCGACTGACACACAACTATTTTTATTTTTATTTTTTTTTTGTCATTATGTGCTTCTTGATGGAGATATAGTTCTGTAGTGGAGCTTCTTCAAAAAAATTTATTTAAAAATTAATAGTTCACCCTAATTTCAAACATTAGATTTATGCCTGCATAAGAAGTACAAGAAATCTAACAAGAACAAATCAGGGTCCTTATGCCTGCATAAGAAGTAAATTATCTAACATGAAATCACAACAGTTCTACGTTCTCATTTTTAATTTACATATAGGATGAAATACTTCGAGCACTCTAGTTGTAAATCAGAAAGGGGGAAATAAGAACTGCTTCTAGAGTATACAAAAGAGAATTAGACTTGCACTTCTGCAAAAAAGAATTACGGGACACCTGGCTGACTGCACTGTTCTACACTTGAATAGTGTCAGAGATGAAAAACGCATGGTGATTAAAAATCTTAGCTTCATTGTGTCTCCATGGAGACAGTGTGGCCCTGTGTGGCATGCCAAAGGGACTAAGCCTTCTGGTGCCTGTCCTAGACGGGAGGAGAGTGGGCAGAGGAAATTTGAAGTGTGAGAGGAACCACCGCTAGGGTCTTTAGCAAATAGGAAAGGAGGAACCTAATCTTTATTGTTAAAAAGATTCCATGGAAGAGAGTCACAGAGAAATTAATGTCATATTTGCTAGTAATCTGTAGAAGATTGACTGAGTGCCAGCCTCCGGCCTAGAAAAGTGTTAGATTTGAAAACTGCAGCTTTTCTCTGTAAAATCAGACTTTAAAAATGGTGCTGTCTTTCTGGTATTTAATGGGTTCTTGTATTTTTAAATGAAATCTTTAAATATCTTCAGAAAAACTACACAGAATTTATATTAACGTTCACAGAAAAAAACAAACAAACAAACGAATGAAAAACAAAACAAAGTGCTGGGGGAGGTGAGGGAAGTTCCTGTGGCAAACTTTGGGGGCAGATTCCTGGAACCTGCTGGGAAGAGGATTTCTGAAAGGCAAACAAGGACATTTGCTGGCAACAACAAGGTCTCTGGAACCGGAGAGAGCACACAGCTCTTCTTAAAATTGAAGGTGTTTATGCCTGAGATGAAACTGAATTCTACTTGGGTGAGAGATGCGCTTATGATGTGTATAAAGCAAAACAACAACAACAACAACAACAGCAAAAACACAGCGACCCCTGGAGGCAAGCTAAATAAAACCAGAGTTATGGGGGAAAGTTCTGGGGCCCATGCCAGGGTTCGTGCCAAATTCTGAAGCAACCTTCCTGCAAAGGCCACTGGACACAGAATCTGTGTGATGCTGTACTCTTTCCGAATTTCAATAAATAAAAATGGATTTGTGTTCTTGTTAAAAAAAAAGACATCACTTACATTTTTTATATTTTATAAACATATTTTCTGATAAAAGCATTTTTATTAAAACGTGTTTTGCATGGGCTGAAGAGGCAGTTCAGCAGTGAAGTAGTTCACTGACTTCGCTCACAGAGGACCCAGTTTCAATTCTTAGCACCCAAATGGACGTTGACAACTCTTTGTAATTGCAGTCCCAGGGAATGTGACACCAAATCCATCCTCCACGGTCACCAACCACGCATGTGCTGCCTAGACATACATACAGGCAATGTGTTTATATATTATATATAATAAAAATTAACAGATCTTTTAAAAACCTACAAAAATAATTTTTAAAATGCTTATATGCATATGATTGGTTCTAAACATTATATGTAGTAGCTTTAATGTAGTATTTATATTAACTTAAAATATAAATTGAGGAGGTGTTCATTTTAAAAAAGTGACATTCTCGGAATTCTCAAAAGACTTTCTCTTCACTTCAAAAAGAACACTAAATGGTCAAAAGTACTAAAATATATAGGAAAGGTACATTCAGTATCCCCATGCTTCAGTCAGCCTGAGGTTTGACGAAGATCAGGCTTATTTTGGAAGCAAGATAATGTCATAGTTGTCAAGTTGCATCCTCAGAGAACCTGCTGAGATTCCAAGGTTCCTGTGTCGCAGAAGAAAATATTATACCAGGGACACAGGGCCCATAGATCATATATATGTCAGAGTAAATGACATGAAAGAAACAAAGCACAGCTTTACTGTTCCTTTAGAACATTAAATTCGTGTTCCCTCACCCCAAAGCCAGTTCCTAACCACTACACTCCAAATATAAGTAGTTACACATCAACTCCCTAACTTGTCAAACCCATCTGGTTTAAGATGGCTCTTTCCCCAGAAAGAAACAACGCTCTCCAACAATGTTTGGGGATGTGGAAATTACATGCATTGTCCTTGTGAATGGCCAAACAGGTAAAATTCCTATAGCACATTTAGAATGGCTTCAGGCCCAAATGCCTTTGTTTTCCTAAGTGATAACATGAATCAGACTCTGGCTGTAGTGTTAGTTGCGATGAATTGAATTGTTGCCCTTAGAAAACATCTAGGGAGTTTCCTTTAGGTTTCTGAGATTTTATCAGCCTCACACACAGACTTAGTCACTTACCACTGAGGCTGTGTGAAGGTAAATAATGGACAAATAGGCTGTGGGTTAGTTAGCCTGCATCAAGATTGGAGGGAAGGCAAACAATAAACACAATCAGAGAAAATGCAGATGCTTAGCAAGGCTGGCAGGACAAACAGCTCTCCAGTAAATCTAAACAAAACTCACAAAAGCAAGGCCCTATCGTGATAAAAGAATAGCAGTTTTCGACTGGACAGCTTTTTAGCTAGTTTACTGAAATGTCAGGAGTACAACAGCACAATTTTCGCAGTACTCTCTTCTCCCTCAAGGTTCCTGACTTTTCAGCTCCCTCAGAAAACACTTGTGTCCATCTTGTATGCTATGCTCACTCTGGATTCTGCTCATTGATAGGCTCCAGTTCCCCTCTAGGTTTATGAAGATAAGTGTAGCAGATAAGTGGGACATATGTGTCCAGTCCCTAGCTGTTCCTGGACAGATTTTGTCCTTACTTGTGAGCTGGGTTTCAGGGATTCAGCAACTGTCCAGCTGACACCTGTTGCAGCTGGAAGGAGTCAACTGACTTGACCTACTGAACTCTCTTCGAAAGCCTGCAACCTGATCACCTAACAGAATGCAAAGTAAGAAGAGGAATCTGAAAAGCAAATATCCATCTCTATGGCCAGGCATTGTAGAAAAGGTCAAAAGGCCTTCAATCCCAGCACTTGAGAGAGGGAGGCAGTCGAACGTCTGTGAGTTCCAGGAGAGCTAGTTACACGTAGAAACCCTGTCTTGAAAAACATGTGTGTGTGTGTGTGTGTGTGTGTGTGTGTGTGTGTGTGTGTGTGTATCCATCCTTCCATCCATCTGTCTCTAGGACCCAAAATGACACAGAACATGCAGATTGTACTTATAATGTCACCATCTCAGAGAATATTGGCCTTAACTTAAACATCTTGAAAAGGTTTTAACTTGCTGAAAGATACAGGGCATCTACCATATACTCATTAATGGAAAATATTGTAATTTATATGAAAAAAATTAGATCACATTGCTATTAGGGTAATCTGAAGAAATACATATATGCAATGTGCGTAACAGAATCCATGTAATAATACTGATGAAACAAGCAGGCTTTGTGATGAATATCTTTGTACTAAATGCTTTCTTTCTGTATATGATTTTAATAATTCTTACTGTACATAGAATTAGAAAAAAGATGAAATGACTCTTTGATATCTCTGTCAGTCATTTTCAGTGACTCCATATCATTCCCCTCCTAGGATTCATCATCAAGTCCTATCACTTGTCATAAATGATTAAGAATATCGTCTCTGAGTTGACTTGAGTATTTATTACCTCAAAAATGTACCTGTTCTATGCCTTAAATTCTTGTAGACTTGTGTCCTCACTGCTCCAATTTAATGGATTAATTTGCTCAAAAGCCATGTAAATATAAAATCTAACAAGAGAAATATAAATATGTTTTTTAGAAGTATGATATATATTTCAGACATTTCCAAAAGGGTTACCAGATAATAACTTCAATTAGTAGGGACTAAGTGTTTCTGAATGTTCCTTCAATTAATTCATAAACATGGAAAAGACTAAATTACATTTTCTCTACTTGGCTACAGTTTGTCACCACTGAATAGAACATATGAAAATCTCACCTCGGCTGAAACATCTCCAGATTTTCCTCGGTAAGGAATTTCATACGCCTGCATCTGATGCTTAGTGAGTCCTGCAGATTTCTCAGCAAATTCCCTCCAGCTTCTTCCAAGCTTAACAGCTGAGGTTAGAATAACAGCCTCTTGGAGAAGACGTTCCACTAATGCTTGGTGATCCATCTTTAGCAGAGCCTGTGGCAGTGAGTATCCATCATGCTTAGAAACAACTCATTGACTTTTTCCTTGAAACTATAATTTGCATTATGTATTCTAGAAATTAAAATACCTTTTCACACCACACATATAGTTAAGGTTTTTAAACTCAGAACAGTGGTTTATATTTAGGAAAATTCAACAAACAAACACAGTGAATATATATACTAGAAATAGAGGAGCTTAAGTATAGCTATGGGATCATGGGTAAATCACATTATTAATATATGACTTTAACTGCTAATGGAACACTATCAACCCTTTTATCTGTACCTAAGGCTCCAGCAATTGATAATCTCTGAACCTAGAGGTAATTACTCACTCCCCTCAAGCTTATTCCTTGTCTTACCAGAGGATTAACACAGATCTATTTCAGCAAAATGTGGTTTAAATTTTTCTTAGAATCATGCTTATTGAGTAAACACAAGATATTCCTTTAATTTTAAACTAAGTTACAGACATTTCTGAATTTAAATAACCTGCCTCCCTCACCTCTAATGTGATTCTGTTAACATAAATGGTGTGGGACAATGGTTTATATTCTGTCAATTATATTTTAAATAAATGCTGATTAGCCAGTAGCCAGGAATGAAGTATAGGTGGGGCAACCAGTCAGGAGGTAGAGGCAGGTCAAAGAGAACAGGAGAATTCTGGGAAGAAGAAACTCCTGGTTGGCAGTGTGACCCAAGCCACAGAAAAATCAAGAGGTGACTGCCCCGCTGAATAAGATACTGGTCCACATGGCTAATACAGATAAGAATAATGGGCTAATATAAGAGCTAATAAGAAGCCTGAGCTAATGGGTCAATCAGTTTATAGTTAATGTAGACCTCTGTGTGATTTCTTTGGGATTTAACAATTGTGGGACCCGGGCAAGACAGAAACCCCAACAACACATAAATTACAAAGTAATAAAGGTGAATATTCTTCCACAGTGTGAAAGTGGGATGCTACCAGATTCCCTTTCTTCATTTATTGGACACTTAAGCTTTCTCTCTTACTATTCATTTCAGGCAAGCCTAAGAGCTTTTTTGTTGCTTTGAGTATATTTTTAAAATATATGAATATATACATATATATGTAAATAAGTTGGTAAAGATGCTTGGCAGTTGTTTATTATGTAATGGTACCTAGGAGTTTTTTTTACCCATGAGAAAGAATAAGTAAAGTTAAATTAATTTTAAAAAGCACCAATAAAAATTTATCATATTTATTCTTATGAAATCTACAATTAAAAGAATAGTTTGGACTCTAAACACAAGTTCTATTGATCCCTCTTTTTATACTGATCAAAGGTGGCCACAGTGAGAAGAAATACCAGGGCAGCAGGTCTTCAAACTACACTTGAGATTTTGTGGCATGGCTTTACCCTGGCAAAGTACAATTTCATAAGAAGTATTTGCTACACTATTGTAATGTTTTGTATAATGAATATGGAGACAATATCATTGTGCCTAATCTTTTAGAACTAATATAAAATCACATGCTGAAGGGTTTTCAGAAATGTCACATATTAGGAGACAAAAGCAATCTATCTTTACTTTTCAACTTCACATATCAAGACACAGCAAGAAAATTTTTCACTTAATGCAAAGGGTGTTTGAAGATACAACTCTACATCACAGAAGGATCAATTGCTTTGCTAACAGAGGGCCGGGCCTAAGCCTCTTTTAGAAGGGAGTCTTAAGGGCATCACTGAGGGTAAATAATAGTTTTGGGGTCCATTAGGGGCCACTCTTTTGAGTAGGTCTCTATCAACATTGTCTAATCAAGGCATTCTATGATTTATTATGCCCTCCCCAATCTACAGGTATGGTACCACCTGAACTTTCAGATCATGAGGCTAAGATAACTTATTTTGAGCTAGTAAGAAAAAAAAAGTAACATTTTGTTTGTAGTTTTTTGAACATCTCTACTGTACATCTGAGTTACAAAAAGAAACAATTACAAAATCAATGTGTAGCTTATAGTGAGCAGGAAAACTTCTAGTATTCAGTCACTGGAGCCCATAGTCACTAAGGACAGATCATATCATAATAAAACTCTCCACTCACCAACTAGACATTATAACTCTCAAGTTTTACTGTTCTTGGTGTCATTGTAGAATAATTTTCTTAACATGCAAATTATTATTAATGCTATATATTGAATTCATCCACCATTTTCTCTTTGTTGCTTCTAGCTTTACTAAAACTTACTTTTTAATGTGTCTCTACCCACTGCCTTATTCATCATTTTCAGACATATGAGTACTGTTTTTATATTTATACTACTCAGTACACTTACTAACATTTACTTACAAAAACATTTTATGCCCCCCCATACACACTCACATGCTATTTGAAGACAGTATTGGAATTTAGCATTTAGGAAGAATTAGCTACATTCATATTTTTATCTTCTTTAGAAATGTCATCCTCGGGCTGGAGAGATGGCTCAGAGATTAAGAGCACTGGCTGCTCTTCCAGAAGTCCTGAGTTCAATTCCCAGCAACCACATGGTGGCTCACAACCATCTGTACTGAGATCTGGCGCCCTCCTCTGGAGTGTGGGCATACATCGAGGCAGAATGTTGTATACATAATAAGTAAATAAATGTTAAAAAAAAGAAAAAAACAAGAAATGTCATCCTGATATTTTGTTACTGTAACATTGATTTCTGCTTTAAATCCAATTATTTATAATCTCCACAGGGTTTTTAACTGAGAAAGTACATGCTCAAAAGAGTTGACCCTTGAGAATTCTATTAGCATATTAAATATAGTGTTGGTAGAAGCATTGCTGGAGCATGCAGCATTCTGTACAGAAGAACATTAAACTGATGAAATAATGGATAATACTTATGTATTTGAAGGAAAGAAACATTGAAAAATAAGCCTCTATAAGATCAGGTATTTTTGTTTTTTGTTTTTTGTTTTTTTTTTTACTTTTATGCTATGGTTTTCTTTACGTTCATGTTATGGAGTTTATATGATACTTGAAGGGTTGTCCAAATATTTGAGAAAAAAAAGAGTTAATCTCTTAAATTTAAAACAAAAGTTCCAACAAAAAACACAACCTTTAAAGTCTCTTAAAAGATGATCCTTATAGACCTCTTTTCTGAGAAAATCACGATTGATTCCAATGCTATGACCTTGCAGGGAAAGTGTTCAGGACTTCAATGGATTTAAGACTACTAGTTTTTCATTTCACATCTAATGCTTGCTGTAAATATCATCAAGTTATTGAAGTTCTCCAAAATAAATTATTATTATCAACTAATACTCACCACAATCAGTTCATAAAGAAACTTCCTGGTACTTCTGCCTTTATGGCAATCTTCCTTTAATTTCTTGACAATATAAGAAACCCTTTCTGGTTCGTTGTCTGCTTGAATTTGATCAAAATCTTCTTGTGCCAGATGTGAGTAGTCCAGGACATTAGCTAAAACTTTCCAATCATAAATGTTTTCTGACACCAGAGTCAATACAACAGAGTATATATAAGTCAGATTTTTAAATGGCAAGGCAATTTGCTCCAAAAGATTCTTGGTTGTCAAAATACTATCAGATATAGACATTACTTGTTCTTTGCAAATCACCTTGATATTTTTACAATGTACAAGTCCAATCTTACCTCGAAGGACACCTACATACCACTCTTTCACTTTGGACTGTCCAATGGCTCTTACTGAGCCTTCTCCAAGAAGGGCAATTATATCCCCCTTTAAATACTCAAGTAAGTAGTCAATTTTACTTTGCCTCAGTACCGTCTTCACTGTGATCCCATAATTGGTGAATTTCACTTTTTTAACTTGGAAAGTGGGATAGTTGATAAACCCTGTCGATAACAAAGGCACTCTCTTGCTTTCTCTCTCCTGGAAGTAGCTCTGCAGATCTAAGAGCCTTTTGAGGTTTGGGGCTGGATCAGGTGAAGTGACAAAGAATTGTGTGACTGGTTTTCCATCCAGAGACCCCACATGAACCCGGAAAACAAACGAGTGCATCTCTCTGTGGTCAACTGAAGAAAAGAAAACTTGTTGATGGATGACTGCACCTGCTTCCAATTGCCTTTGTGCAATTATTTGTCTTTCTTTCTCTATCTTTACTTCAAAATCAGGATCACATGAAAAAGCCGAAATAATTAAATCTTGTGGTTTGTCAAGTAACCATGAATGCTTTCCCCAGAGATAAAATACTACTGGAGATGTATTTTTTCCACCTGTCCTAATGTCAGAGACTGCAAACTTTCCTGGCACATAGTTGTGCCCACAAACTACAAAAACAACAGTAAAACTTGGATGGATATATTTGGGCCCATAAATTCCAATAGAAGTGGTTTTGTGAATATAATTCCAAATAGTAGCAGCTGGTGGTTGAATGGACTCAGTTTGTACAGCTATGACTATGTACATTACGTGGCTCAGATCAAGAAACTTTGCTTGGATGGTGTCTTTGTAGACATAGCAGTTGTTCAGCGCTTGGAAAGGGCCTTCTCTGTCCAGGCTGTGTAAACACACCATTTTTGTCATGACTTGGCTCAGGGGATCTATTTTTACTTCTGCTCCAATTTTCATCTCCAGCAAAATAGCTTTTATGGTTTTAGGGTTGCTTAACCTTATTTCCAAAAGAGGGCTTACAGTACAGGAGAGATTATGGTTCAGCTTTGGTGGAGGATCCAGAAACGCTCTCAGAGATACCTCCTGGAATTCTCCTATGGCTATGTTTCCCTGGGGTATATGAACAATGATGTCTGAGTCAGGTAACTGAACTGACCCTCCTTGGTGGTTTAATTTACAAACTGCAATGGTCTCTGCAATTTGTGTTTGAGCCCATCCAGGACTTTGATTAATTATATTCAGATCCATACAAGAGCGTGCTAGCTGACGTTGACTCAACCAAGCCATTTTGTATGCTTCTCGGTCATTTTGAAGCCACTGTAGGTCTTGTATTAGGATTTGGTCAGAGTGGTGTATACTCTGATGAGCATGTGACGTATCATGTAAGATGTCCAGGAGTTCTGAAACACTCTTAGACCTTTCCGACTTCCTTGAGGAAGATGGCCTAAGCACCTGATCCATGTCAAGTTCATCTTCAGAGGAATCAAAAGAATTCCCTGTTTCAATTTGTTTTAAAAAAAGAAAAGAATCTTCCTTCAAAATGGACATATTATCTCTCTTTTGCTTATTTCTTAGCTTAGTGATGTCCTCCAGAAATGGGTTCGAAGCAGATAGTTCATTCCAGAATGGATTTGCAGCTTTGGCAACACTATAACCATGGTGAGTAGAAGCATCTGTCCAGTTGTGAGGCAAGTCTAACCCCTGGCATGCTTGTTATTTAAGCAAAAACAATGCAAAGAAAAAATAAGTGGGAATCTGAGATAAAACCATGATTAATTTACTCATAGGTTAATTCAAAACTTACTTTAGGCTTTGATTTTTGATGCTGTTCTCCAGTACAAGCTTAGTAGTAAAACCATATCCACTTATTTAAAAATGAGGAAAGGGGAAGTTTATACCAAGTTATTGTAAGTACAGATACATTAATTCTATCTTAAAGGATCATGAAATATAAAGTAAATGTATGTTGAGTACAGTATATAATTATTTATAACAACACATTAATAACGCATTTAACACATTTACTTTACTTACATAAAGTTATTTCTTAGTATTTTATGTTTCATTTACCTAAGTAAACACTGAAAAAAAGTAGCCAACATCCATAATTTTTCTAAACATTGAGCTGTTGGTCTCATTATATCCAAAAAATTAATTTGAAGTCTTTCTTTTCAAATAAAATCTAAGGAATGTCAAACATACCCTTATGAACTTGAGTAGTTTTCAAAGCAACCTTGTAAGTTAAAATTGTCATTAATTATTCATTTCTGGCAACATTGCATTAATAAACAACATTACTTTTTGAATGTGTGTGAAAGACACATTGAAAAACCAGATTGACAGTGAAATTACTGCCTACAGGAATTCATCGAACTTCTGAAAAATTGTAATGGTAAAATATGGGGCGCCACTAGAAACAGAAACATTTCACTGTTTCTCTGGAAAGGGCTTGAAGAACACATAAAAACAATGTAATCAAGGTCATTTTATGTTTAGGGCTTTTGTTTGCCTCTTTCTACTAGTCTAATGACTAGTCACAAACATGAAGACGTGTGCAGTTGATACTGCTGTAGGGACAATGAAAGCCACAGGGACAACTGAGTCATTGGAAGTTTTCTAGAAACAGGAGTTTCAGAAAACTGTTACCTTTTTCCTAATGAAGCTTTTATTTTGCTTTAAGTAAGTTATATTGCTTATTAAAAGGTATAAGATGGATTTTGAAAAACAAAAAGAGTATTTCTCTTGTTATCACACATCCTCTATTCATCTGCCCCAACTCTCTCAAAACTCATTTTTTACTATGAGCATCAGGTCAATTGGATTTTGCTCCATGAAAATTACTAGGCTGCATCAATCCCTGCTTATCACCATTACCCTCAAGTTCACATTTGCAGGGCATACTATTTGTTTATTAATGAATTTATAAATTAATGATATTTATTGTAATCTGTCAATATGCTATATTTGTGTGTGTGTGAGTGTGTGTGATATGTGTGTGCATGTGTCTGTGGGGCACATGTGTGGTGCATGTATGTGGGTGCATGTGCATGTGGTTTATGTGTGTTCATGTGTGTGAGGGGCATATGTGTGTGGTGTGTGTATGTGGTGCATACACCTATCTGTGGAGAACAGATGTCAACATCAGGTGTTTCCCTCTATCGAGGTTCACCTTATATTTTGAGACAGGGTCTCTCATTGAACCTAGAACTCACTGATTAGCTACATTTTCTGGGCAGTAAGCTCCAGATATCTCCCTGTCTCTGAAGCCCTAGTACTGGGACTACAGATGAATACCCATGCCTGGTATTTACTGTATTAAGGCAAAATAAAGTCTTGTCTTCATGCTTAAATGGCAAGCATTTCATACACAAAGGCATCTCTCTAGCCCTAGCACACTAATAAATGTACTTTATAAAGAAAGCACTTATCAATAGGCCAAGATAGAAATCAGAGAAACTGTCAAAATAGCCACAAATAGCATAAAATATCTTGGAGTAATTCTAACCAAACAAGGGGAAGACTTGTATAACAAGAACTTTAAATCTTTGAAGAAAGAAATTGAAGAAGACGCCAGAAGTGGAAAGATCTCCCATGCTCTTGGGTAGGTAAAATTACCATAGTAAAAATGGCAATCTTACCAAAAGCAATCTACAGATTCGATGCAGTGCCCATCAAAATCCCAGTAAAATTCTTCACAGACCTCAAAAGAACAATACTCCACTTTTTATGGAAAAGCAAGAAACCCAGAATAGCTAAAACAATCCTATAGTAAAAGAAACATTGGCGGTATCACAATTCCTGACTTCAAACTCTACTACAGAGCTATGGTACTGAAAACAGCCTGGTGTTGGCATAAAAATAGACAGAAAGACCAATGGAACTGAATCGAAGACCTGGATATTAATCTACATACCTTCGAACACCTGATTTTTGACAAAGAAGCAAAAAATATTAAATGGAAAAAAGAAAACATATTTAACAAATGGTTTTGGCATAACGATATCAACATGTAGAAAATGAAAATAGATCCATCTCTCTCTCCATGAACAAAACTCAAGTCCAAATGGATCAAAGACCTCAACATAAAGCCAGCCACACTGAACCTTGTAGAAGAGAAAGTGAGAAGTACACTTGAATGCATTGGTACAGAAGACCACTTCCTAAATATAATCCCAGCAGCACAGATACTGAGAGAAACAATTAATAAATGGGACTTCCTGAAAGTGAGACGCTTCTGTAAAGCAAAGGACATGATCAATGAGACAAAATGATGCCTACAGAATGGGAAAAAATCTTTACCAACCCTACATCAGACAGAGGTCTGATCTCCAAAATAGACAAAGAACTCAAGAAATTGGTCATCAAAAGAACAAATAATCCAATGAAAGATGGAGTACAGACTAAACAGAGAACTCTCAACAGAGGAGTCTAAAATGGCTGAAAGACGCTTAAGGAACTGCTCAACATCCTTAGTCATCAGAGAAATGCAAATCAAAACAACTCTGAGATTCCATCTTACACCTGTAAGAATGGCCACAATATGACAACTTGTGCTATGGATGACTTATACTATAGAGGATGTGGGGTATAGAAACACTCCTGAATTGCTGGTGGAGTGCACAGCCCCTTTGGACATCAGTGTAGCGATTTCTCAGAAAATTAGGAAATAACCTTCTTCAAGACCTAGTAATACCACTTTTGGGTATATAGCCAAATGATGCCCCATCGTGCCACAAGGACATGTGCACAACTATGTTCATAGCAGCATTGTTTGTCATAGTCTGAACCTGGAAACAATCTAAATGCCCCTTAACTGAAGAATGGATAAGGAAAATGTGCTACATTTACACAATGGAGTAATTCACAGGAGAAAAAAATAGCAACGTCTCAAAATTTGCTGGCAAATGGATAGAGCTAGAAAACATCATATTGAGTGAGGTAACCTAGAACCAGAAAGAGAATTATTATATCTACTCACTCATAAGTGGTTTTTAAACATAAAGCAAAGAAAGCTAGCCTACAAACCACGATTCCAGAGAACCTAGACAACAATGAGGACCCAAAGAGAGACATACATGGAACTAATTATCATGGGAAGTAGAAAAAAACAAGATCTCCTTATTAATTGGGAGCATGCAGGCCATGGGAGAGGATTAAAACGGAGAGGAGAGACAGGGAGGGGAGCAAAGCTCAATAAAATCAATTTAAAAAGAAAGCGTTTATCTTTAATGTTATTCTATTTCTGATAGCACTTGTACTTGAGAATTTTGTATATCTTCTATAGCAATTTTTAGAGGCAAACATTCCATATGTATAGGAAATTATTTGACTTAATTACACAGCAACATTACCATATTATAAATTCTTGTACCTGTAATATGATTTTTTGAGAGTTTTGAGACTTCCATGTCAACCAAATTTCCTTCAGATCTACTTTGAGCAATTCTTCTTGGCCAGCAATAGGCTCTTTCACTGATTAGCATTTTGCCATCTACAAAGCAATTAGAGGATATATTTATTGTATGAATATATAAGCAGGTTGAAAAAGGAAACAACCTAAAAAATTGTTATTCTTATTTAAACAGAAAATGTCATGTAAGTATCTATACAGAGATAGGCAGTGGTCACTCATACCTTTTCCCAGCACTCAGTAGGCAGAGGCAAAGGGATTTCTGTGAGTTCAAGGCCAGCCTGGTCTAATAAAGCAGATTCCAGGACAGCCAGAGCTGTTACACAGAGCAGAGGTCTCTGCTTCTACTAAATGTCCTGAAATGAATGTTATTGCTATTTTGAAAAATGTCAATTCTAGATTAACCCCAAACAATGAATTTACTGTGGAAATTAGTATGTCAATATAAAACAACCAATAAAAGCCTGAGATAAGAGAAAGAATAGTAAGCTGACATGTTAATAAATGGATAATCTCTGATGACTAGAAAATTAAATAAAACTAATCTGAAAAATCCCAAATTCTTCTACATGTTCAATGCAATCCCAAGAAAAATTACATTAGATATATATTATATGTCTATGAGTATATTTGTAATTTCTTTCTTTTATTTTTAATTGAAGTCAAAATTGTTAATAGTTATCATACAAAATATGCTGTTTTTGAAGCATGTTGTTTTAAAACATGTTTTGTCATTGAAAATGCTTAAGACAAATGCTAAAGATAATAATTCAGATAGTGCTCACTGCCTGTTAGCTATCAACATTTATTATAAATGTGCACTAAGGAATATAATGTGAAATCAGAACAGAAATATGCCAAGGATACAGAATGGACACCCCAGAAGGAATCTCACACTCATATGAAATCTTGATATCTACCTGGCTGAGGCAGCCATGTGGGTGTCATGAATCATTGGTTGTCCATGTCAAAAGCAATAATATTCCTTCCCCCTGTCCAATATCTTCCTATGTAACCCTCTGTTGAGGGAGCAGCGGGGCTACGTTCCTGGCACCCGGCTGCCCACATGGCTAGCTTTATCCGAAATAATTACACGTAAACTGTATTCTTTTAAACACTGCCTGGCCCATTAGTTCCAGCCTCTTATTGGCTAGCTCTTACATATTGATCTAACCCATTTCTAATAATCTTTGTAGCCCACGAGGTGGCTTACCAGGGAAGATCTTAACCTGCATCTGCCTGGAGTGGGAGAATCATGGCGAATGCCTGACTCAGCTTCTTTCTCCCAGCATTCTGTTCTGTTTACTCCACCCACCTAAGGATTGGCCTATCAAATGAGCCTAGGCAGTTTCTTTATTAATTAACCAATGAAAGCAACAGATTAGAAAGAAATCACTCCCACATCAACCCTCGATGGCCTGTAACTGTCTGTGTAAACCAGACTGGACTTAAACTCAGAGTTCTACCTGCCTTTGCCTCCAAGCACTGCTGCATCGAAGATGCTATGAAGGAGAAACAGAAAAAAATGGAGGGGGGACTGACCAGAAGAGGGGGGAGTGAATGTAATTCAGAGAGGAGAGATAAATAACACCAAAGCTTTGAAAATGCCATAAGGAATCATATTATTTTATGTTTACTTTAAAATTGTGTATATATGAATTACACATGTATATAGTTTAAATGAACTTATAGCACTTAGGATGATAATGCTCCCCCAAAAGCCATAAACATCTAAGAAAACTTCAGTGCCAGGACTGGGAAACCTTTTTTTTGAGTTGTTGGTCAAAGGAGTCCCAAAAGCACCCTATCGATATAAATTAGTACCATTGCCCTTGGTTGCCTCCTAGAAATTGAAAGTAAAATCCTATTGCTAAAGACACAAGACACTTAAGATACAGGAGAAATCAGTTAACTCTGACTTGGAAGCCTCCTTCCTAAGTATTAATTCTCATAATACTACAAGGAGCTATGCAAGCTGCCCAAGGAAAAAAAGCAATCAAGGTGTAATTTTGGTACTGAGGATAAGCAACAGTCATCTAACTGGATTTAAGGCCTGCTTCACAGAAGGGAGTTTATGCCAGACACTATAAACCGATCCTGCTGAGGCCTGTGACCCCAGAGGACAATGTATGACCACAACTTTCCTACACCTGTATAATTTCTAACTGCTTCTGTGGTGGATTACACTGACATATTTTGTATGTGGAACTACCCCTGTATCTTTGGGAGGAAGTCTATTTGACCACGGTGGATAATTTTTCTGATGTATTCTTGGATTCAGTTTGCCAGTGTTTTGTTGAGTATTTTTCCATCAATGTTCATGAGGAAAATTTGTCTGTAATTCTCTTTCTTAGTTGTGCCTTTCTGTGACTTGGTTATCAGAGTAACTGTAAAAAAAGTTTGGTAATACTCCTTCAGTTTCTATTGTGTAGAACATTTTGATGAGTATTTGTAGTAACTCTGTTTTGAATTTCTGATAGAATTTTGCACTGAAATCATCTGGTCCTGGGCTTTTTTTGGGTGGGAGAGGCATTTGATGACAGCTTCTATTTCCTTAGTGGTTATAGGTCTATTTAATTTGTTTATCAGGTCTTGATTTAATTTTGGTGTGTGGAGCATATCCAGGAAATTGTCCATTTCCTTTAAATTTTCCAATTTAGTGGAGTAAGTTTTTGAAATATGACCTGATGATTCTCTGCATTTCCTCTGTGTCTCTTGTTATGTTCCCCTTTTCATTTCTGATTTTGCTAATTTGTGTATTCCTCTCTGCCTTTGGTTAGTTTGGATAAAGGTTTGTCTATCTTGTTGATTTTTTTTAAAGGACCAGCTCTTTGTGTCATTGAATCGTTCTATTGTTTTCTTTGTTTCTATTTTATTGATTTCAGCTCTCAGTTTGATTATTTGCTGTCATCTGCTCCTGAGTGAATTTGCTTCTTTTTGTTCTAGGGCTTTCAGATGTTCTGTTATTTCACTAGTATGAGATTTTCTCCAACTTCTTTATGTAGTCATTTAGTGCTATGAACTTTCCTTTGCGGACTGCTTTCATTTTGTCCCATAAGTTTAGGAAGTCTTTAATGTCTTTCTTTATTTCTTCTTTGACCCAGTGGTGGTTCACTTGAACATTGCTCAATTTCTATGAGTTTGTGGGTTTTCTGCAGTTAGTGTTGTTGAATTCTAACTTTTAAGTCATGGTGATCTGTTAAGATACAGGGGTTATTCCAATTTTTTTGTATCTGTTAAGGTTTGTTTGTTATTGAATTTGAGGTCAAATTTAGAGTAGGCTCCATGGGGCACTGAGAAAAAGATGGACTCTTAGGGTTGAGAGTAATGTTCTATAGATGTCTATTAAGCTCATTTGAGAAATGACATCTGTTAGTTCCTTTATTTCTATCAAGTCTCTGTTTGGTAGACCTGTCCTATGGTAAGAGTAGAGTATTGAAATGTCCTAATATTATTATATGGGATTTGAGGAACAATTTAAGCTTTAGTAATGTTCAGTTTAAGTTTTAGTAATCAATAACATAAACAAACAGAAAAAACACATAATAATCTCATTAGACTATGAAAAGCCTTTGACAAAATCCAAAACCCCTTCATCATAAAGGTCTTGGAGAGATCAGGAATACCAGAAACATTCCTAAATATAATAAAGATAATACATAAAAAGCTAATAGCTAACATCAAACTTAATGGAGAGAAACTCAAAGCAATCCCACGAAAATCAGGAACAAAATAATGCTGTCCATTCTTTCCATATCTATTAATTATAGTACTTGAGGTGCTGGCTTGATCAATAAGACAACAATAGGAGATCAAGGGGATACAAATTAGAAGGGAAGAAGTCAAATTCTTGATATTTATGGATGACATCATAGTACACATAAGTGACCCCCAAAATTCTATGAGGAAACTTCTACAGCTGATAAACACCTTTAATAATGTGGCAGGACACAAGATTAACTCAAAGAAATCAGTAGCCATCTTGTATATAGATGATAAATGGGCTGAGAAAGAAATCAGAGAAACATCACCCTTCACAATAGCCACAAACAACATAAAATATCTTGGGGTAATACTAACCAAACAAGTAAAAGACCTTCATGACAAGAACTTTAAGTCTTTCAAGAAAGAAATTGAAAAGGATACCAGAAAATGGAAAGATCTCCCATGCTCTTGTATAGATAGGATTAACACAGTAAAAATGCTAATCTTACCAAAAGCAATCTACAGATTCAATGCAATCCCCATCAAAATCCCAACACAGTT
>NC_022009.1:54054720-54062968 GCF_000317375.1 Microtus ochrogaster | reverse complement strand
GAGTCTGATCTAAACAGAGAATTCTCAACAGAAAAAAAAAACTGAATGCCTGAACAACATTTAATAAATTATTCAGAATCCTAGCTATCAGGGAAATGAAAATCAAAACAGCTTTGATATATCATCATACACCTGTCAGAATGGCTAAGATAAAAAACATTGATGGCAGCTTATGTGGAGGATGTGAAGAAAGGAGAAGACTCCTCCTCTGCTAGTGGGAGTGCAAACTTGTACAGCCACTTTGGAAATCACTATGGCGGTTTCTCAGAAAATTAGGAATCAGTCTACCGCATGACCCAGCAATACCACTTTTGGATATATAGCCAAAGAAGGCACACTTATACCACAAGGACACTTGCTCAACTTTGTTCATAACAGCATTATTCGTAATAGCCAGAACCTGGAAACAACCCAGAGGACCCTCAACCATAGAATGGATGAAGAAAATGTGGTACATTTGCACAATGGAGTACTACTCAGCAATACAAAACAACAGCATCTTGAAATTTGCAGGCAAATGGACAGAAGCGGGGAAAATCAAAGTGAGTGTGGTAACCCAGACCCAGAATGACAAATATGGCATGTACTCACTCATATAAGTGAATATTGGGCAAAAAGAAAGGATGGCCAGCTTACAGTCTACAACCCCAGAGAAGCTAGGTAGCAAAGAGGAGCCTAAGAGAAATAATACATGGATCTGCCTAGGAAGGAGAATATTATAAACAGTATCTCCTAAAAACCTTCATCTGATAACTGATGGAAGCAGATGCAGAGAGGCAGATGCAGAGTGATTAGTTGTGGAGCTAACTACAGGACATAGCTCCTGGACTCCTGTCAAAGAGAGGAAGGAGTAATAACATGAGCAAAGGGGTCAAGACTCTGATGAAAAAACTCACAGAAAAAGCTACCCAGAATTAGCGAGAGATCACTGACTCTGGACTGACAACTAGAAAACCTGCATAAGATCTATCTAGGCCCCCTGAAAGCAAGTGACAGTGGGTAGCTTTAGCAGTGATGGAGCAGTATGGATCTTGATCTATTGATATAAATTGAGGTCTATTTTGTTACAGTAGGTATATTTATTTCTACTCTTGTTTAAGATATAAATTTAAGATATTATGCTTATGCATCTTATTATTTATAAATTTATAAGTTACAGATTGATACCATATCTATTTTCCTTGTTCTCATAAAAACTCATTAATATTCTGCATGTATATTATTCTCTTCCAGTTCTAGTACATGATGTTATGAAATGGATAATTTATACAAATTGTAAACATCCAGGGAAACACTACCAGCCTGTAGTAGGTTACAGATGGCCTTTGATTATTTACTTTTGTTATTGAGATTTCCTTTGTACCTGCATTGTTCATGAGACAAATAAAAGTATATTAGTTAAAAAAGAATGTAGATGTTTCCAAATCCAGAGCAGAAAAAAAACAAAAAGTTTGTATCTTCTGCTCAAAGATTCTTGAAACTTTGGCCTACTCAGAAACAGCTGTCTAGTAGCTGCCGAGTAATAGATTGAACTGTCCCAAGAGCACCATGTAGGAGACAGCTCAGAAGGGTGATCTGATGGCCAATCTTAACTGAATACTGGCTTCTATTTATTCCCTTCCAACTATCAGACATGGAGGTGAGACCATCTGTGTCCTGCAGAAGATGGAACTAATAGCTCCAATTAGAAAGCCAAGCAGAAGAACAAGACAGCCAATCCTCATCTAATCTTGGCCACCAAATTTCAAACACAATAAAGCTGTTATTTTGAACAGTGAACTTTGAAATATTTTGCTACAAAGTAATAACAAATAGTAAAATGTGCTGTCCCAACCAAAAGATACACAAAAACAGATTCTCTAAATATGGCTGAATTAACTGGCATATTAAAAATACAACACAGAGTATTCATTAATCCTCAGAGAGAAGAAATGTTCACTTCCTACTGATAAAGTACAACTGCTACAATATCCAGAAGCCTCTGTCTAACAATACAAACTGGATACAGGCCGAGATTATGGTTTTTCACTGTGGACTCACCTCAAAGTAGGATGTTTACAATTTTATATTCTTCCAAAGAGAGCCATTCACCATACTGTATAAATTTCAGACTTCATATAAAATCTGTGCTGGAAAATACACATCAATATTCAAAATTATGCTTTTGAATATTCTCAGTAATCAGTCATTTCTCGAAAAACACAATGCAGAAGAGGGACAGCTGTGTTTTTATAAATCTCTTTGTCAGAACATTTTATAAATGATTGAAAATTAAGCTGAAAATGATGCAAACGTTGTAAAACAGAGGAATAATTAAATGAATTTAAGTTATTAATTTATGGAATAATGTCATCTTTTAAAAAGAAGTCAGGGTTGGCAAGAGACTTGAACCTAGAGTGGCTCCTAGGAGCCCAAGGCGATGTCCCCAGTTAGTTCCTTGGGCAGCTGAGGATAGGGAACCTAAAATGACCCTATCCTATAGCAATACTGACGAATATCTTGCATATCACCATAGAACCTTCATCTAGTGATGGATGGAGATAGAGACAGAGACCCACACTGGAGCACTGGACTGAGCTCCTAAGGTCCCAATGAGGAGCAGAAGGAGGGAGAACATGAACAAAGAAGTCGGGACCACGAAGGGTGCACCCACCCACTGAGACAGTGGAGCTGATCTATTTGGAGCTCACCAAGGCCAGCTGGACTGTGACTGAAAATGCATGGGATAAAACTGGACTCTCTGAACATGGCGAACAATGAGGGCTGATGAGAAGCCAAGGACAATGGCACGGGGTTTTGATCCTACTTAAAGTGCTGGCTTCGTGGGAGCCTAGCCAGTTTGGATGTTCACCTTCCTAGATATGGATGGAGGGGGGAAGACCTAGGACTTACCACAGGGCAGGGAACCCTGACTGCTCTTTTCACTGGAGAGGGAGGGAGAGAGGAGTGGGGGAAGGGGGAGAAGGGTGGAAGGAGGGGGAGGGAAATGGGAGGCTGGGAGGAGGTGGAAACTTGTTTTTTTTTTTTTTCCTTTTCTCAATAAAAAAAAAGAAGTCACAAAGTCCTTAACTACGTGAGAAATTGTGTAAAGTCTAATAGAAAAGATCATACTGAAAGTCTACATGATGCACAGTTGCAAGTATACAATGCATAAATTACAGACAAAAACTGGATGGAAATTTGGAGAAATAAAACTGTTAGGTTGAGGCAATGGTCAGAAGATACAACTTCGTCCTCCACTTCTTTCTAATTCTTATTTCTCTTCTATTTACTCCCTATTCCAGCAATGTGATGCTAGAGGGATGCCCAAACTCTCAGAAGCCAGTTCCTGATGTTTTAAGATACATTCTCCAAAGACGCACCTACACCAAGGGAGCCACATAATATTCATTAGGAAGGTAAACTCAGGATCTGGGGGAAGTCTTTTCTCTTATTTAACTATTTTCACAGAAAGAGGCATGCATATGTGCATGTTCTCACTCTCATTTTCTCACTTCTCTCTCTCACACAAAGCTCCATTAGATATTTCTAAAGGAAAAATGCAGAATTTCAGATGAAATTTGGGATATTTATGGAGTAGTAGGACAGCAGGGTCAGAGTCTAGTTGGGTTTTTAAAAAGTGGTTCCCAATACCTAGAGCCACATCTTGACTATTGAGAGTCATGTTTCCTTCCATCTGTGCAATATGGAGTTCTCATTCATGTGATGCTCACTCTCTGTGGTTTCATTTAGAAACAAGAGAATACAGTTGCCACACATGGCAGCATACACTTCCAAACATAGCACATGAGAGGCTGGAGCAGTGAGAGCTCCAGGCCAGCCTGGTATACATAATGATAGAGACCTGTCAAAAGGAAAAATTTTAATGTGAAATACACTTTTCTGAGTAATATTAAACCTCTTTAATCTTGTTTATATTCCAATTTTAAAACACTAAGTCTTAGAAGATAACATTTTAAGTGATAGAAATAAATGTAGAGAAGAAAATAGTTGCTAGGTAGGCTAGATTCTGATGCATAGCTTATTGGTGCCAGAGGAATGGAACTGAACTTTTATTCTTTTTTCCAAATCAAGAAAATGGCACAGCAAAGTGACAATGATTGCTCATATTCCAGAGGAGGCACAGCTAACATTAAAGATGTTTGAAAACACCATATGAAAATCTACTGCCTTATAAGCTTCAAATTATATTATATATACAAACATTCACACAAATATGTTCATATAAAAAAGAGTTTAATTGGAATCCCCCTAAAGAGAAGAAAATGGTCTCCCTGAAGGCATAAGCTGCCAAATGAAAAACCTAGTGCCAGGAATAAGCTACTTGCTCTTGATCAGGAGTGTGAATACAGGCTATTATCACTACTCTAAGTTTCTCACCAGAGCACAAATGATAAGACAAATTTTTGAAGACACCATACACTTTTTGCCATGGGACATAAAAAAGTCAAATTAATGCTGATCAGAGAGTTCCTCCCTGTTGGCTAGCTTTCAGAATACTGGAAGGTGCTATGTATGTTGCTGGCATGATTGTGGTGGTAGATCGATCATCAATTGCTAAAAAAACCTGTGAAGTATAATAATAACCAGCATAACAAGTTATGTCATGGGTATAATAGTGGCATAAATACCACTTTCTGAAATTATTCAAGATCTGATACATTGGAGAAAACATGCCTGGTACCATAAACTGGACCAAGAACTCAGGGTTAGACAGCTCATGGGCTCTGGAGTGAACCTATTATCTCTGTGTCTATAGATTAGTATATAGGTAACCCTCATCAGAAAATGAATGCAGAAATTCACAACTGATCAAAGTACGGAAAATAAGCATCAATGGAGCTCTCAAGTACAAGCAGAACATCTTCATCATCTTCCAAGGCTCAGACAGTCATCTTAGAGGAAGAAATGGAAAGATTGTAAGAGTCGGAGGTCAGAAAGGATCAGAAAAAAATACAGTGGCTTTTTCTACATTCAAGAACTCACAAGAGCTGTTGTTGATCACATAAGATCTGAACAAGATGAAGCCTGTCAACATTCTAACACAAAGAAGGAAGGAGCTCACAGGACTTTATCCCCAAATGAGGAGCTGTTGATAACTGATGGCTTCTGAAAAAAGACAGGTCAGTTTTCGTTAAAGGTGTGCCTTCTGATAGGTCAGCCGTGTTCCAGGGGAATATTCTACGTCCATGAATATATATGGGAGCATAAATTAGACTTGGTAGGTTATTAAAAGAAAGGGTCACAAAGTTGGGAGGGGATGGGGAGCTAGGGGTTTAGCTAGGAGGAGTTAGGGGGAAAGTGGGAGATAAATATAATCAAAATAGATTTTATGAAATTTTCAATGAATCAATAGAAATGTTGTATGTGAAAGAAATCAAATAAAAAAGGTTTTAAATTTGGAAAAATAGGGAGACTTAGGGAAAGCATTCATTGCTGCTTGCATGGCAGGGGTATGAAGAGTCTTGCTTAAGTATGAATCATTTTTTTTTCATTGTATCCTTAAAATCTAACTCATTCCAAAACAAAATCCAGCTTGATTTCAGATCCTACCTTACAGTAATCACATGGACAACAAAAACCATGCAGAAATTTTATTTTCCACACAAACATCTATGTTGCTATCTTCAGGCAGTGATAGTTGTGTCTACAGCTCTCATACACACTCACAGTATGAATTCAAAACTGTCTACATGCATTTTCTAAAGAGCCTGTTCACCATTCATGACATGACATATGCCTAGTCTTATCTAAGTCAATTTCAATCAAATATTCATTATAAAAGTTGAGTATGTTGCTTTAGCTTAATATCAAAATTGTCTTTACAGCATGAAGGCTTGAAGCTGCTTCTTTGGCTTTTTACTCATCTTGAAGATGAGCTGACCATATATGAAATTTGTTCTACTTTTACAAAACTCTTATCAAAGAATTTGCCCCATATAGTTTTCCTTCCATAGAGTTATGTATAACCAGTTACTTTCAGGATTTGGACAGTAAAAAAATTCTTCCTCCTAATCTTAGTCCTTGCTCTTAATAAAAATCTAATATGCCTTTATGTTCAAAGTTTACTCTGGCTAAAAAGGAAGCTCAGCCTATGTTTCTGTCCACATAAATAATTTTCTATATCCCTGGTTTGTAAAAGTATATGTAATTACATTCCTCAATCTGCTATCCTTTGTTATTATTATGTGAGGATCAATTTTTGTTTATAATTAGACCAATTCTAATGATTATATATTTTTGTGAATATATACATCAAGCATATTTGAGAAAATATACATATATGTAAACCAATGTGCTTGGGTATATGCAGACATGTGTATTTGCATTATATAAAATATATATAATTGTTAATTTTCATAGAAATGTCTATCTTCAAGATTGAAAAGGGCTTAATAATTTAATTGAATGATTTAAATATGCATCTATCATGTGTGGAGTATCTGTTTCTTCAAATTTAATATTTAAAAAAATTAAAGAATACATTGAAAAAATAAAGAAATAAGAAAAGCAGGATAGTGTTTTCTATTTCCGTCCATTTGCATGCAAAATTCAAGAAGTCATTGTTTGTTACTACTGAGTAGTACTCTAGTATGTATATATCCCATACATTCTTCATCCATTCTTCCATTGAAGGGCATCTAGGTTGTTTCCAGGTTCTGGCTATTACAATGGGGATGTTCTATTGGGAACCCACCAAGGCCAGCTGGCTTGGATCTGAAAAAGCATCTAATAAAACTGGACTCGCTGAACATAGTGGACAATGAGGACTACTGAGAACTCAAGAACAATGGCAATGGGCTTTGATCCTACCGCACGTACTGGCTTTGTGGGAGCCTAGACAGTTTGGATGCTCACCTTACTAGACCTGAATGGAGGTGGATGGTCCTTGGATTTCCCACAGGGCAGGGAACCCTGATTGCTCTTTGGACTGACGAGGGAAGGGGACTTGATTGGGAGATGGGGAGGGAAATAGGAGGCGGTGGCAGGGAGGAGGCAGAAATCGTGAATAAATAAATAAATAAATAAAAGAAGGGGGACTGGGATTGGTATGTAAAATGAGAAGAAATTGTTTTAAAATAAATAAATTTTTAAAAAAGCAGGAGGAGAAAAACTTATTCTTGTTACCTGAACCCTTCTGTTTTGCTGCAGTGGGAGTTCTGGAGTCATCTGAAGGACTTAAAGGTTCCCAAAGAATACGTGTGAATACTAACTTGTCTTCAGTTTCTTGCAGTATGAAAAATGAAGCACAGAACTACTGTGACTTATCTGTAAGTACTTGCCTATATAGCATCCAGGTCTCCTCCAAAACCAGACCCCTTGATTACCAATTATACATTTTTGTTGACATTCCAATATTCACCTCAGATTATAACTGGCCCCTCAGATGGTAGTTATGTTCATGCTTCTATGTTCAGTATTAACTTAGTGCAGTCTCTGGATCCAGGTGGTCGTAGCATGACATTTTCAAATATTGATGTACATTTGTGCATCTCTGTTTTCAGTTCAGATAGGGTTTTTGTTGTCACTTTTGTGCTTCCCCCAGAACCCCTGGACTGTTTGTAGCTCCACTAGAGCAGGGCTTTGGAGTCATTCACTTGCCTGTGGCACATGTTGATTTTAAATTGTATTTATATGGGACTAGAGGTGTCTCAATAGTCAAGCTCACTTATTGCTCTTCTAGAGGATCTGAATATTTTTTAGCACCCAAATCTAGTGGGTCGACACTGCCTATAAATTCAGCTCCAAAGGATCCAACATCCACTTTGGTCTCTATGGGCAATTACACACACTGATTATATACATACATAGGTACACACATACATAGAAGTAAAAATAAACTGAACTGTAAAACTACATTTATGTATTAATGTACTTGTGCATTAATTTAATTTTCCACCGATTGTGTTTGGCAGTCAGAGAACAATGTATTGGAGTCAGTTCTCTCTTTCTCCCTTGTGTGTCCAGGATCAAAGCCTTCAGCTTTGTGACAAGCACGTTTGCCTACTGAGCCATCTCACTTGTCTCATCCACACGCATTCACAAATGCTGGCTTGCCTTTGGTTTTTGACACATGCATGGGAAGTTCTCTATCCATTGACTGAAAGTTAAGCATTTTGCCAAGGTCCTATTGCCAATAAACTGCTATTGAAATAGCCTGGGGGCATGTTTCACTTTATAAATATAAACATGAAAACATCTGGGGATGATGCACAGAGGTTCCTGACAAGGTTTAAACAGGTCAAAG
>NC_022009.1:54051870-54053588 GCF_000317375.1 Microtus ochrogaster | reverse complement strand
TTTTAAATAGAACAGTAAATTTTAAAGGATTCTTTGGCATTTAATAGTAGCTTTAACACCACAGCTTTCTGAAAGAATGTTCTTAAAGCTACCAATGATGTTTTTATTTTTATTCCTTATAATATAGTTTATTAAATTCTCTGGAAACATACCTGTTTCACTGGGGAAAGATTAATGTGATTTCAACAGCCTCCAAGACTATAAAAAGAAGATGCCACCCTCTAGCGGTGAAACCCTTAAGCAGCAAAGTCCTGGGGTGCTTCCTGGTCAAGATCCTGGCTAACCCAGGTGAAAAAGAAAATAGGGGTAAGGCCTGGTATAGATGTGAGCTAGACTTCTCAGGAAGATCACCACACCTGAATGTCCTGAGAAGAGCTGATTCCCCAGGGAAGGGTGGAGTAGGGAGAACAGAAGTTAAAACACTACTCTAAAGATACCTATCAAAGTAATGTTTGAGTCTTTTACTCTGGGGTGGAGAAACTTAACACTAATTAAGCCAGTATTTGAGTAAAGTTCCAGGGGATTTTGGAACAGCTCTAGGAAGGCATCAAATACAAAGGCAGCATGGGAGATCTCAAAAGGATAAAGAACCAAGCCAATCATGCTTGCTCATGGTGTAAACAATGAAGAGAGAAGCACAGCCAAGGAAAAGAACTTAAAAGTGGCTAAAAGGGATGAAGGGTGAGACATTGGCCAATGTAAATATATGTAGGGCCCTGGTCTCCCTTATTCCTGGGGTGCATTCGCAGGGACAGTTTATAATCAGCTAACTAAGCTTCCTGTGTGTTTCTGTGCTTTCCCTGCCCCGCCTGGTGGTTAGCTGCAGGGCATTTACTTCATTGTTAATATGGTAATTTCCCACCTTCCTGGGCAGAGATCCTTGTGTAGCAGTTAGATACCTAAGGATTTCCCCAAGTCTGAATAAACTGGCATTCGGCTGATCTCCTTTCTCTTGACCCTGGTCTCTCTGTGTGTTCTTTCAATCTCCAGGCCCTTGCTCGATCGCGTTAGGAACTGTACCGAGGGTGTAACACAAAATTGGATGATACAAATATATTTCAGGTTTATCCAGACCAGTAAACATTCTGTATAGACTCCATACTTTGATCACATAATTGTGTCTTGATAAGCTCCTAAAGCTGCCTCCCAGGTTAGTTTTCACTCTCGGGCTCTTTCTCCAGACTTCAACCTGTCTCCAGTCCTGACTTTATTTAAAGATATTATTAATACATAGATAAATTACATATATAATATCCAACTAATTCACTTACAGCAATAAATCCCATGAACCCTAATAGAGTGGACACAGGACAAACCCTTCAAATTGAAGACATAACGAGGGTTAAAAAAATAGTTTGAACAGACAAACAATGAAAAGTTAATAGAAAAGCAAATACTACCGAGGACATTTAATAAATGCTCCACATAACTGTTATCCTGAGACTGTGCAGAAACAGAAACTAAATAAACAGGCACTATAAAACACTTCTTAAAATGCAAAGCTTACTTACTATCAATGCTGAATCCTCTGAGTGGCAGTACGGAAGGGTGGCTAACCATAATAATTTGAACTTGTGGAGGGTCTGTCATCTAACACATACTAATACTTAGGAATGTCTTAGAAAAGAAATAGCTAATGTTATTTGTGTTATTCTTAAAAAATAAATAGGGGGTTCCCCCTCCCGCCCGGAGGGCTCACAGAGCAGCAGCAAACTCCG
>NC_022009.1:54049638-54051360 GCF_000317375.1 Microtus ochrogaster | reverse complement strand
AACATATAAACAACTAGCAAAATGTGACCTTTTTCTGTCCAGTCTCACAGAGAAAGTAGGTATCACCAGAGCAACTATCCAAAACAAAGGGTTAACTAAATCCAAAGGGCACGTGGGAGAATATGAGCAGTATTTGAGCCAGTTCAACATAGATGATGCCAGGGAGATGTCGGAAGAAGCACAGGGCCATGCTTGGAGAAACGGATCCTTTGGCATCCACTTGGTCTGATGTCAGCCTTTCATTCCTACACCACCTTGCTCTACCCACCCACACCATATGACAACAGCAGAAAGACCATCCCATAATTATCAAGAAACAATTTCTTTATAGCTGTGCTCTGAAAATGATACACATTAAATTGCTCAAATTAAGAAGTAAAGCACAAGGAGAAAATAGAACCATTCCTACAATAAAAACTGAACTCCAGCACTGATGAAGAGACATTACTCACACAAAAGAGACAAAGCACACACCACCACTCAGAGAATATCAGGGAATCTGCTTCCAATCTTTGCACAAAAAAAGATAAAGTAGATTTTATTATACAAATATAACTCAAACTAAATAGTCTCCCTGCCATAACCTAGGAGGTTGAGCTGCCTCAAGTACTGCTCATATTCTCCCACATGCCCTCTACATACAGTTTAACCCTTTGTTTTGGATTGTTGCTCTGGTGGTACCTACTTTCTCCATGAATCTGGACAGGAGTTTTTAAACTTTATAAGTCAAATATAACACAAACTAAATGTTCTAGAAGATAAATCAAGTAGAAAGTAATGAGTTGTACATATTTTCATAAAAGAAAGAGACCCATGAAAACTTAGCTTTAAAGATCCAATGAGTTTGCCTGTGCAGGCAAGAACAACAACAAAAAGAACAACAACAAAAAAAGCCAGTGCCCAAATCCTCCACACAAAAACATGCATACAGGTACACCCTTATGTGCTCATCTAAAAACTAATGAGAAATAGCTACAGAAGAAAACACCTCTTTTGTTAGCAAACAATATGAAGTTACAGTTCTAAATAATAAACACTGAAGAAAACAACCCCACGACACCAAAGAAATAAGTTACTGAAAGACTTTTTGTGTTAGCCATCTTAACAACATGCAGATGACAAGAACAAATCCTGGAAGAAAAGGAAATTGTCAAATTGCAAAAGGCAAGCGTGCATAGGTTAATCACAGGGAATTAGGAGTTTAGCAAACAGCCACATTTAGCCCAAGATGTAACAAATCAAGCAGTGCTGTTTGCCTAAAAGGGCAGCTGAAGCAATGTATGAACACTCAGTACTGAATTTTCATTTTGTTCAATCCTGGGAAAACATTTCCATGAGAGCAACAGCAATCAGATTCCTAAGCCACCTCCAGCCACTCCAGCCTAGAAACATGGTGCAATACACTAATGAAATTTCACAAGGACCAGGAAATACTTCCCTTTCTTTGTTCTGTTTTGAGGCAAAATGAATCTTCAGTAGGAGTCGGCATGTGCCATATTCTAGCCAGCATCCATTCTGACAGGCCCAGAGGTCATTTCCACATCATTGATGAATATTTTCTTTTTTAATCATATTGTATCTTTTAAGGAAAAGAACAAACTATCTTTTTTCATTTTACATACCAATTCCAGTTCCCATTCCCTCCTCTCCTCCCATCTCTCCAATTTCTCCCCCCTTCCACCTCCCCATCCACTCCTCATAGAGGATAAGGTACATTGCTCT
>NC_022009.1:54030923-54048078 GCF_000317375.1 Microtus ochrogaster | reverse complement strand
CCATTTATTTATTGTTGTTCTCAGTGTCTGTGCTACTGAGGTTAAATTTAGGAAGCAGTCTCCTGTGTTTATGCACTGAAGGCTAATTCCCACTGTTTTTTCTATGAGGTTCAGTATGACTGGATTATATTGAGGTCTTTGATCCATTTGGACTTGAGTTTTGTGAATGGGGTTAGATATGGATCTATTTTTATTCTTCTACATGTTAACATCCAGTTATGCCAGAATCATTAGTTGAAAATACTTTCTTTTTTCTTTTGTATAATTTTAGCTTCTTTGTCAAAACTCAGGTGTTCATAGGTGTATGGATTGATATTTAGGTCTTAGATTTGATTCCATTGGTCAACCTCTGATTTCGTGCCAATACCAAGCTGTTTTCATTACTATTTCATTCATAATAGAGCTTGATGTCGGGGATGGTGAAGCCTCTGGAAGTTCCTTTACTATACAGGATTGTTTTGGTTATCCTGAGTTTTTTTCCATATAAAGTTTAATATTATTCTTTTGAGGTTTGTAAAGAATTGTGTAGGGATTTTGATGGGGATTGCATTGAATCTATAGATTGCTTTTGGTAGGATTGCCATTTTTATTTATGTTGATCCTACCTATCCAAGAGCATGAGAGATCTTTCCATTTTCTGATATTTTCTTCAATTTCTTTCTTGAAAGACTTGAAGTTCTTGTCATACAGGTATTTCACTTCTTTGGTTAGTGTTATTTCAAGATATTTTGTGTTATTTGTGGTTATTATGACTGGTGATGTTTCTCTGATGTCTTTCTCAGTTTCTTTATCATCTGTATATAGCACGGCTACTGATTTTTTTTTTTTTAATTTAATCTTGTATCCGGCTACATTACTGAAGATACTTATGTGCTGTAGGAGTTCCCTGGTGGAGTTTTTTGGGTCACTTATGTATACTATCACATCATCTACAAATAGCAAAAATTTGACTTCTTTCTTTCCAATTTCTATCCCTTTGATCTCCTTTTGTTGTCTTATTGCTCTGGCTAGAACTTCAAGAACTATGTTTAAAAGATATGGAGAGAGTGGACAGCATTATCTTTGTTCCTGATTTTAGTGGGATTGCTTTGAGTTTCTCTCCATTTAATTTGATAGTGGTTGTTGGCTTGCTGTGTATTGCTTTTGTTATGTTCAGATATGTTCCTTGTATCGCTGATCTCTTCAAGATCTTTATCATAAAGGGGTGTTGGTTTTTTCAAATTTTTTTTTACTTCTTTTATTGTTTTGTTCTTTTTTTTTTTTTCGTTTTTTTTTTTTGTTGGTTTTTTTTGGAAATTTTTTTTATGTTAAACCATCCCTGCATCCCTGGGATGAAGCTGACTTAATCATGGTGGATGATTTTTTTTATGTGTTCTTGGATTCTGTTTGCTAGTATTTTATTGACTATTTTTGCATCAATGTTCATGAGGGAGATTGGTCTGTAATCCTCTTTCTTGGTGGAGTCTTTGTGTGGTTTCAGTATCAGGGTAACTGTAGCCTCAAAAAAAGAGTTTGTTGGTGTCCCTTCTGCTTCTCTTATGTGGAACACTTTGAGGAGTATAGTTATTAATTTTTCTTTGACGTTTTGGTAGAATTCTGCAATGAAACCATCTGGCATTAGTTTTTTGTTGTTGTTGTTGTTGTTGTTTTGGGGAAGCTTTTGATGACTACTTCTATTTCTTCGCAGGTTATATAGGTCAATTTAAATTGTTCACCTGGTCTTGATTTAATTTTGGTATGTGGTACCTATCTGAAAATTGTCCATTTCTTTTTTTTTTTTTTCCAATTTTGTAGAGTACATGTTTTTGTAGTATGACCTAATGAGTCTTTAAAGTTCCTGGATGTCTGGTTTTATGTTCCCCTTTTCATTTCTGATTTTGTTAATTTGGATGTTGTCTCCCTGCCTTTTGAGTAGTTTGAATAAGGATTTGTATATCTTGTTGACTTTCTCAAAGAACCAGCTCTTTGTTTCATTGATTCTTTATCTTGTCCTCTTTGTTTCTATTTTATTTATTTCAGCCTTCAATTTGATTATTTCCTATTGACTACTCCTCCTGGGTGAGTTTGCTTCTTTTTGTTCTAGAGCTTTGAAGTGTGCTGTTAAATCTCTAGTGTGAGATTTTTCTACTTTCTTTATGTAGGCACTTAGTGCTATAGACTTTCCTCTTAGCACTGCTCTCATAGTGTCCCATAGGTTTGGGTATGTTGTGTCTTCATTTTAGTTGAATTCTATGAAGTCTTTAATTTCTTTTTTTTAGTTCCTCCTTGATCCAACGGTGGTTCAGTTTAGCATTGTTTAATTTCTATGAGTTTATAAGCTTTCTGCAATTAGTGTTGTTATTAAATTCTAACTTTAAGCCATGGTAATCCGATAAGATATAGGGGCTTATTACAATTCTTTTGTATCTGTTTAGTTCTGCTTTGTTACCAAGTATGTGGTCAGTTTCAGAGAAGCTTTCTTAAGGTGCTGAGAAGAAGGTATATTCTTTTATATTTGGGTGAAATATTGTGTAGATGTCTGTTAAGTCCATTTGAATCATGACGCTTGTCAGTTCTCTTATTTCTCTGTTAACTTTCTCTCTGGTTGACCTGTCCATTGGGAAGAGTGGGGTGTTGAATTCTACTACTATTAATGTGTGGGGTTTGAGTGTGATTTAAACTTTAATAATTCTTCTTTTACATATGTGGGTGCTCTTGTATTTGGGGCATAGATGTTCAGGATTGGGGAGGAAACTTTTTCTTTTTTTGGTCCAATCTGTTTGATTTATTGTAAGCTTCTTGTCCCTTCATAGGGAGATCCTTCTTTAGGTTGGGAAATTTAATGTTTTCTGTGCTCAATGAATCTATTTTCTCTATAGTATCTTCAACCCCTGAAATTCTCTCTTCCATTTCTTGTATTCTGTTGGTTATACTTCCCTTTGTAGTTCTGATTCATTTACCCAGATTTTCCTTTCTAGAATTCCCTTGGTTTGTGTTTTCTTTATTGCCTCTATTTCAGTCTTCAAGTCTTGAACTCTTTGAACAGTTTGTTTCACGTGTTCAGTTATTTTTTCTTGGTTTCCGTTGGTTTCTTTAAGAGATTTACTGATGTCTTCCATTTTTCTTTTGTCTTTTCCTTCATTTCTATAATGGAATTTTTCATTTCCTCTTTAAAGTTCTCCATCACCCTCATAAAGTTAGATTGAAAATTATTTTCTTCTGCTTCTTCTGGGTTACAATGATCAAGTCTTCCTGTTATATGACCACTGGGTTCTGATGTTACTATTTTGCTTTTTAGATTGTAGAACAAATTCTTGCATTGGTGGCCACCTATCTCTTCCTCAAATTGGTGTCAGCAAGTTTTTGCCTGTTGGTCCAATCCTTGATGTTATTTGTGCCTTTGGGAACTGTTCTTGGTTTGATCTGTACTGTTGCTGTCTGTGATTCAGGGTGTCACTGAGGTCTCTCTTAGCCTGCTCTCCTTTTGTGCTCTCTTGGTTCTTTTTCTTGGTCGACCCTGTGCAGTCACAGCCCATGCTTGGTCCTTTCTGTGTATTTGCAGCCTGTGTCTCAGAGATCCTCTGAGGTTGAGGGCAACAGCTGAATATTTTTACTAACATTCTGCATTCAAAAATGCCAACCTCTGCCTACCTACCTGACTAATGACTAAAGGCTACTTCCAGTCATTCAAGTAGGATAAAAGTATTCTGTTTTCCTTCACCTTATCCTTATCCTCAGACTTTGGAGTCATCAATAGTCCATCAATTAGAGGCTGAGTAATAGGAGAGATGTGGTAAACAAGAGATGAATCAGGTCATACCCACTTCTCAACTCCAAAAATTCTATAGACTCATATGGTGGGGGAAATTAATTAGGCAGACTCAGCTTGTCCTCTTGGAAAGGAAGCAGATTTCACATCTTACTTACAGTAAATTAACCACCTTTTCTTATGACAGAATCTCACCAAATCTAACCTTGAACCCAGTTTGTAGCCAGGACAGACACACTCACTTTCTCCTGCCTCAGCTTCCCTAGTGCTGGGATCTTAAGGCTGAATCCTCATGCCTACCTTTTTTTTTCTTCCCATTGACTCCTGTACTACTCTCCCTCCCCCATAAAATAAAGAAGTTTGCTTCATAGTGTGAGATATTTAGTACAAAGCAGTAATTTTCATGATGAATCTCATTTATTTTCATTTGTAAAAGACAACTGCCTTGTTTTGTTTTCTATTGTTATGATAAATTGCTCTGACCAAAACAAGTGGAGAGAAAAGTGTTTTTTATCACACTGCTCTCTGAAACAAACGAGCCAAAAAGTCTTTACAGAAAATAGCAGCTTCCAAGGAATTCCAAAGTTAATTAAACTGGCAATGAAGATGGCCATGCCTACCTGACTATACATTGGACCTATAGCATGTTTCTGAGACCAGAATTATTAGATAGTGGACAGGATAAATTTCTCTTTACTATGATATATGTAAACAAATTAGGAACTTATAGATCAAAAAGTATATTCTTTTGAAATTTGTAAATAGATTAAAGTAGATTCTCTACCTCTATGTGTCTGTCATTCCCACCAGCACGCCACGCTCCTGGTGTAGATCGACCTCCCCACCATTAGTGCCTTTGGGAGTTCAGAAGAAGATACAGCCTGCTTCTACCCTTTGCTACAGTACTTCTCCCACCACCTGGCCTCAAGTTGCTGGAGTATTGATGACTCCACAGCCTGAGGATAAGGAAGAAGTAGAACAGAACATTTGTATTCTACTTGAATGATTTCAAATTGCCTTTGAGGCCAGACGTGGTGGCCCATGACCTTAATTCAATCACAAGCCAGAGACAGGTGGATCTCTAAGAGTTGAAGGTCAGGCTGGTCTCCACAGTGAGTTTCAGAAAGCTCAGGGCTATGTAGAGAGACCCTCTTTCAAACAAACAAAAAATAACGTTATGTTGGGTCCTTTTATGGACCTGGCTGATGTTTATAACTGCTGTTGTTAATGTGTCATGTGTGTGTATCACCATGCCCACAATTTAAGAGATGCACAGAAGCTTTCAGCAATGTTTGTGACATAGACGAGACATCCAGTTCTTAAGTTAGCCATGCCTCTTAGAGCTCTGATAGCTAGCAGAGAAACATATTAGCCTTTCAGGGGCAGCCACATCCTCTAAACTCGCATGAAAGAACCTGTCTACCTCTCAGGACTGGGATAACCCTCTGAAATCATTTTCACAAATTCAGTCCTGAGAGGTAGACAGGTTCTCTGAGTTTAGTTGCAGATGGAATTCATTTTAAGTTCTATGAAAATTTTTCCAGATGGAATTTTTGCCAGATCACATTAAGGTACCCGAAATCAATTGTTCTAGACTCTGAGCTAATTTTTCCCCCTTTACATTGTGTTCTTGTGCAAAAAATGATTAAAACTGGTAAAAATTGGCTTTCTGGTAATTATCAGATACTGGAAAATGCAGGATCACCATGGTTAAAGAAAGATATACTGTTGTGGGAGAATTGTTGACACTGCCACTCCGCTATGCTAATAAAGTTAAACCTTGAATCGAAGGGCAGAGTCAGCGATTAACTGACAAGAATTAGCCAAAGATCTGTTGGAGGACCAAGGAAGATGCATGGGGGAGCAGGAAGAAATTAAGAGGAGCTTGGGATGATTTTGTGGGCTTTTCCATCTGGGAAATGTGGAGAGTGGGGTCAGATGTTTATTATTCCAATGTTCTTTGGGTTTATCAGATTTTTATCTCAATTTCTGACTCCTGAGTTTTATTACTATTAGAACAATTAATGTAAATGCATTAGTGTACCTTCATACACAATAGGATTTCATCACTAAATATAAGTAGTAAAGTAGTGGGAATGAGATATGCTATGTTTGCAAAATGAAACATAAAATAAACATATGTATGTGCTTCTATAACCTGTTTTGTATGTAAAAATGACTTTGGGTACACTGATGAGTGGTACCTGCCTAGTATGGTTTGACACCCAAAAGTAAAAAACAATATGAAACATTTTTTTTTACATTTTATTATATATTTTGTGTATCTGTGGGTCTGTGTGGTAATGTGGTATGTGTATACACATATGAATTCATGAACGCCACTGCCCATGTCCAGAAGACAACTTCCTGAGCTGGTTCATTCTTTCCCCACATAGGTCCTGAGGATTGATCTCAAGCTATGAAGCTTGACAGCACCAAGCTCTCTGACCTGCTCAGCCATCTCACTGGCTCAACAACATAATTTTGTTTCATCCATACATGGATATAGGAAATATATTGAAGCATGCATTTCTTGCTGTATTTTAGTGCATTTTTAAGTCCTTCACTTCTCACAATATTCCCAGCATCTGTTTTTCAGTTTTGACAGGTTCAGACATTGTAACTTCAACCCAACTCTAAGCAGAAAACACATAATCAACTTCTAAACTCATGAGTGAACAAGGGTGTTTGTGTTTTCCAGGAAACCGAAGATTTGTAAGATTTTCATTATACACAAGATGACAGAAAATGAGTTGAAACAGCAGTAGCCTAACACATCATGTAAGTTCATAAGTAATGTGACAATAAGAAAGATTTTACTTAAAAAAAAACTGGATTGCTTTAGTTATATTGATAGCAAATAATAGTTGTTTCTTTCCCCTGTTTATTAGAACTATCCGAAAAGAGAATAACCAACTTAGTAACACTGCAAACACTGATGAAAACTCCCTACTTTTAACTATCGAAGTCTTAAGAGGTTGTCCCCATGACCCCAATATATAGATCTAGAATTACATATATGATAAGCTTTTCAAGGGGAAATTTTTCCTCAAATACATTTATATGCCCAATACTACTTCTGACATTAAAAATAGTTTATTTTCCTAAAAATTTCAAAGAAGAGAAAATGTGTAAGGATATAAAGTTTTATAAGGTACTTTACCTGTCATAAATGTGCATGTTGTCAAAGCAAGTAACTTTGAGCATTGTAGTCAAATCATAAAATATTTCCTATGAATCCATTTATTAAGAAAATTATTTAAAATCCACTTTACAGACTTCACTGTAAATATTTAATAGCATGCACAAAAAAAAGGAAGAAATTGGAAAAATTTGCTTGGAGAAGATGTAAATCACAATATCACAGAGCATTCCCAAGAGGAGATGAAAATTGGAAGAAGTCCAGATTATCTGCTTTGTTTTTTCCCTGCTTCTCTGGGGTTGTTGTCCATTTGGGCCTTGACCTTGGCTGTCTCATGATCTCTCATCTGCTCTCTTGAGCTACGGTCCCCGTGATTTTCCTGCAGTTACTTGACCATTTCCTTCCCTGTTCCCTGCAGTGTTTCCTCTAGTACATATTTATTTAACTATTTCTAAAGTTTGTCTTATTTATTTTCTTCTCACATTCATTAATCTCTTTGACGGGCCCTAGTTTTTTTCCTCATTCAAAATACCAGTTTTTAAAGAAAAAGTTAACTGATATTGAGTCTTGCGTAAATCCTTCCCCTGAGATGCAGAACCTTGAGGTTCACCTCCAGATGTCTCTGAGAATGCTCCTGACACGTGTGTGCACATCCAAATAACCTTCAGCCACAGCTCTCCCAAGCACACTTCCATGTCACTCTGCCTTCATTGACTGCTTCCAGTCTTCTCATTCCTTTTCCACTAAAATCTTAGCGCCCTCTTAGGCTCAGTGTTTTTGCTCATATCCCACAGCGATCAAGGCAACAAATCCAACTGACCCAGCCTTTTTCTATTGATGCTGTGACCTCTGCTCTGGTTTAGTCTTTATTATCCCTTCTAGAATCGTCTTCCAATCCTTCTCTTGTTGTTTTTTTATCTTTTCTTCTGTAAGACATTCTACCCTGTACCCCAAATGTAATTTTCCTGAAACATAAGCCTGTCCCTGCAAAAGTTGGAGAAATCCCTCTGGACAAGAGTCGTAATGAAACTTACAGAATATCATTTTTCATTGACCTCTCTGTGACACACACTTCCAACTTCTCCATTCTTGAAAATTTTTCATTTTTTGTTCACTGACTCTGTCCCCCATTTCTTTGGCCTTTCCTATTCATTCTTGACTTGGGCTGTTGCTCTGTCAGAGGCACCAACTAGAAGGGACAAACACACCAATGACGGCAGCTGCACCTTCCATATCCATATCTAATCCATTTACACTGTGACTCAAAGTTGCCCAGTTACTTCCTTGTATGGAATGCCACAACATGTCAAAGTCCACCAGGCTCAACTCAAATCATCTTCTCTCAAAACCTTTTGCTCCTGTCTTCCTATCTAAAGGAACAAATACACTATTACCCACCCATAAGCTACTAATATGAGAAAGCGTGAGATCACCCAGAATCAATCTGACCCTCCCTGCGCCTCAACAAGCTAATTCTGTGCAGCTAGTATCTCTCCCGTCACTCTCCATCACTAGTTTCACTTCTTTTGTGAATGTCTTATATTTTTCTCAAGAGATTGTCGTAATAAATGCACCACTTACTGCCTTAATCTAAATCTTTATTGAACAATAGTATGTAACAGTGATATAACAATTAGTAATGTGTAGTAAAGTGAGATGAAAAGGCCATACACTTTTTTGTCACTTAGCATTCTGGATGTCTATTTTAGGTACAAACAGACTAATATACACACACCCAAACTTAAAAATGTTCATTCATGGTAATATAATTATGATTCTTAAACTTATTACAGTAACCAGACAATGCTTTTACAATAAAAAAAAACATGTATTATTTTTATAAAATGCTTAACCTATCTTCTTTAACATTCTGATTAGGAGAGCCATGAAACTTCTAAAACAACATAGGCAATTCATGTTGCCTTTGGTTACCTCCAAAATGTTGAAGATAAATGCCTATTTCTGAAGATACTTTGGACACAGGACGTGAGAATCTGAGATGGATCTGACCTGAAAATCCCCTTTTTGAGGACCAGCTTTTATAGTACATTAAGTTTACATGCAATCTTCCAAGGGAGGAATGTAACCAACAGAACCATGCAGGTGTCATGCCTGCGAACCACACAAAGACCAGCATTGCAAGATATCTCTAAGGGTACTATAGTGGTCGTCATGTCTTGACAGTAACCAACAGTGCTCTAATTGGATTTAAATCTCTCTCAACAGGAGAAAAACCGTGGCTGGTACTGTGAACCTAGCCAACTACCTGGTCTCCTGAGGTCACTGATTTTAGAGGAGGACATATTATCACCACTTTACTAAACCAGTGTATTTCCTAACTGTGTTTCAATACTTATTCATGTATGCACAAATAAGTGGACCTTTCACCCTCATCAAAAAATCCTTCTCAGCCGGGCAGTGGTGGCTGCTCGCCTTTAATCCAGCACTTGGGAGGCAGAGGCAGGCAGATCTCTGTGAGTTCGAGGCCAGCCTGGTCTACAAGAGCTAGTTCCAGGACCGCAACCAAAAAAGCTACGGAGAAACCCTGTCTCGAAAAAAAAACAAAAAACAAACAAACAAACAAAAAAATTCTCTTTGCTACAGATGGAGATGATTCAGAAAGCCATAACTGTCTAAAATGCAGAGCACAAATGAACATGGGGTACCCCACCCCAATTGATACATCAACAACACAAAACGCCTGTAACCAAGGTTCAGGGAACATTTCAGAAGAGAAGGGGCAGGAAATCTGCTGTGAAATTGGACTTCCTAAAAATGACATGGAGGCTTCATCCACAATACCTCAGCAATCTAACTGCTTAAACAAGTCCTGAGTGAGGAAAACATTGATAGACAGGTTAATACGGAAACATAAGAAGTTTCCCCTAAAGAACTACAACTAAGGAACGCTGAGGGCTGAAGAAAGTTTTTCCCAGAGATGAGTGGCTAAGTGGTCAGTCTGAAATCATACACATGGAATTAACACTAAATAAACGAAGCCCAGTGTATTTCTATACTAAACTTAAACATAAAAATGATATCCAACCATTCCAAAATACCTTGGTATATCTTCTACCTGGCCCTCTCCCTGCAGGCCACACTACCACACTTAGAAGTAGGCATTTACCTGATATATCACATGACTTCATTCTCATACTCCATTATAATTTTTATACTTTATATGTCACTTCTAATACAAACTGCCTTACTTTTTCTGTCCACAGTGCTAAGCAAACTGCAGATAGAACAAATATTTAATGAATAAGTAATATCTGCTGCCATTTGCCTCATGTTGACTTACTGATTTCAGGGAAAAGTGCACACGCCTTAGGCTGACACTTGACATTTACAGGCTCCCCACCTTTTCTCTCATTTTATTGTGCTTTTGCTCTGTTCTCCCCAAATATCCCATCCCAAGCTTAGTCAGTAGTGAGGAGTAGTGTTGTTTTTCCTAATCACTGCTGTATTTCAAAATAGATCTGTTTTCATATACTATATACTCAGAAATTATTTGTTGAATTAATGTTTGAATAAATTGTTTAACTTTTCCAAATACAGTCCCCACTTCCATATTATCTAAAAGCTGTTCCCTCCAAGTTTACCTCTTTAATTTCCTCTCTCAAGTGTACAAAGATTTGTAACATTTGGTCACATTGTAAGCAAGAAATTTGGTACTTATTAGGCAAGTTTAAACTGAAGAGTGCTTCAGCTAAAAACTCATAGTTATCCTCTTTGCTAAGGGAAGTAGACAAAATTGCCAGGGAGAAAATTGGGATCTTGGGGGTGGGGTGGGAGAGGGTAAGGGGAGATGGGGAGAGATAAGGGAGAAGGGGAGGATGGGGGGAACTTGGGGAAAAAGGAGGATTGGGATAAAGGAAGGTTGGATAGGGGAGCACGGAAGCACAATTCTTAGTTAAGGGAGCCACCTTAGGGTTGGCAAGAGACTTGAACCTAGAGTGGCTCCCAGGAGCCCAAGGCGATGTCCCCAGTTAGTTCCTTGGGCAGCTGAGGATAGGGAACCTGAAACGACCCTATCCTATAGCAATACTGATGGATATCTTGCATATCACCATAGAACCTTCATCTGGTGATGGATGGAGATAGAGACAGAGACCCACACTGGAGCACTGGACTGAGCTCCCCAAGGTCCCAATGAGGAGCAGAAGGAGGGAGAACATGAGCAAAGAAATTGGGACAACGAGGGGTGCACCCACCCACTGAGACAGTGGAGCTGATCTATTGGGAGCTCACCAAGGCCAGCTGGACTGTGACTGAAAAAGCAGGGGATAAAACTGGTCTCTCTGAACATGGCGAACAATAAGGACTGATGAGAAGCCAAGGACAATAGCACGGGGTTTTGATCCTACGTAATGTGCTGGCTTTGTGGGAGCCTAGCCAGTTTGGATGTTCACCTTCCTAAATATGGACGGAGGGGGGAGGACCTAGGACTTACCACAGGGCAGGGAACCCTGACTGCCCATTGGACTGGAGAGGGAGGGGGAGAGGAGTGGGGGGGGGGGGGGAGGGGTTGGGGGGGGGGGGGAAGGGTGGGAGGAGGAGGAGGGAAATGGGAGGCTGGGAGGAGGTGGAAACTTGTTTTTTTTTCCTTTTCTCAATAAAAAAAGTAGCACTTATTTTAATCCTTCAAGAATGCCTCTTTGATGTTATCTAAGTAAACACTATCATGTGGTTCTCAAAAATAGCAAAAGGAGGTAAAATATTTAATACAGTATTTGACTTATGAAAGTATTCTAGTAATGTTAGGCATTACTATTAATTCATTATTATTGCTATTAATTTAATTATAACAAAACTAAGTGGCATTTAAAGGAAAAGTCAGTCAATCTCTTACACTGTCAACTAAGAAAGAAAGGAGATAATTTAAAATAAAATTGTTCATCATACTTTAGAGATTATAATGTTTCAAAAATACCAAAATCTCCAAAATGACAGGAATACCCCCACTTTCCTTTATATCCAGGAAGATTATTTGATACCAATTTTACCAACAAACTTGCCCATAATGGGAATAAATAGGAAGTCTGATTTTGTCAGGGAAAACAGTATAGTATAAACATGTTGGAACACAGTTCTTCAGTATTTTATAAAACAAGACAAATATACCTTTAGATCAGCAAACCCACTCCTAGAAAAATTCTCTAGGATTATTCTGAAGTTTGTAAGAGAATGTGATTGAGAATCTCACAGTTTTATTCATTATTACAAAAGGAAGTTGTTGGAATTAATGGGTCATTCTGTAGAATCAACATAGATTAATCTCAAAAATATGTTCAGAGAAAAGATGGAGTTACAAATGAATAATGCATACTTTAATATCTACATAAAATGCCTACATATCCAAGGCAATGCTATACATTGCCTGTAGATATGCTCACACAGCAGTGGAATAGATAGATAGATAGATAGATAGATAGATAGATAGATAGATAGATAGATAGATACTTTCAAAAATTGTAAAACAAAAATATACTCTGACACGATCCTTAAGCTTGGAGATGACTTGGCTTAAAGAATACTTTTTTCTTTGTCTTTAATGCTATTCTTTCCTGAATTTGAGACAAATACAAAAATTTGTGCGATAACTATCTTCAATTATCCTATATTTTAGAGAAACATTTGAAAACATTTATTTCTATATTAGCAAAACTAAAAGTACAAACTTTCACTCTTATTCCTGAGCAAACAAATAACAGCAGCAAAAAAAAAAAAAAAAAAAAACCATCTCATCACTTCGTTAGACATGAGAACATTTCTGTTTGTTCTCAGAAATGAATCTTTATTTTATCCCTGATGTATACCTCTGAGAAAGATGGTCCTACTTAGTAATCAAGAGAAAACCCCAAGAGAAAGCCAGTTCATAAAGTGGGCATCTCTCCACTGGCTTCCTTACCCCTCCATGCCTCCAGAGAATGAGTGGGCAGGCTGAAGGTAGGAGTTAGGTCTTACTGTTGTGAACAGCACTTGCTCTCCTTGCTATGCTTCTGGCTGCCCTTTTCTTCTGATGAACAATGTAGTTTCCCTTTCTGCTTACAGATCCACTTCTGTTTCCAATGGCCCAAGGTGTTGCTGCCACTGTCTTAGGCTACAAAGTCTAGAAACTGCTGCAATGCGCCCAATAATCTCCCCATCTTTCTCTGGAGAGCCCAACTTTGTCCATTCTTCTAGGCCCAGCTAAAGGTCCACTACTTCATTCATTTCCCTCTGGAAATTCATTGCACTGTCACTGCCCCTTCTGCCAGCATCCTGGGTAGTCATCTTTCTGTTTTGCTTATGAATGACTCCTACACATTCACTTTTCTAACTCCCAGTGCCTTCAAATCAAAAATAAAGACTTAGAGAAGCTGCTTCTTAAACCCATCACTGCCATTCTGACCATCACACTTTCTAAACTGTGAGATTAGCAGCAGTGACTCCCTGAGCTGCCCCTTGGTGACCAATTAATGAGCCCTTCCTCCTGCTAACTATTTTGAGTATTTATCTTCTGGGATAGAAAACGTTTGCTTGAAAAGAGCAGGACTGACCCAGAGACCTGAGCTGGAGCAGGCCTGGGACCCTGAACTCCACTGGAGCAGGAGCAGATCCAGACCTGGGTCATTGGCGGAAGCAGGGCTGGGCCAGCAACAAGCTCCATGGGAGCAGGACTAAGCCAGAGCAGGCCTGAGCTCCACCAGAGTAGATCCAGATCAGGGACATTTGTAGAGGCAGGACTGAGTGAGCGAAATAGGCCAGAGCAGACTTGAGACAGCAAATTCCACAGGAGCAGGTAGAGAGGAGTAACTGCTGAGCCAGTGGGCCAGAGCCAGAGAGGGGTGCAGGTCCGAGTGTGAATCTGAAACCTTCGAGGGAGCAGACCTAAACCAGGACCCCTGTGGATCTGGGACTAGGCCTGAGCCAGGACCTCTGTGGGTCTAGGCATGAGTCTGGGACCTCTGAAGGAATAGGCAAGAACCAGAGATCTCTGCAGGTCCAGGCCTGAGTCTGGGACCTCTGAGGAAGTAGGCTTGAGCCTGGACCTTTGTGGGTCTGGGCATAGGTCTAGGACCTCAAAAGGTATGATGCTCACCTTCCTAGACCTGGATGGAGGGGTGGGGGAGGACCTTGGACTTCCCTCAGGGCACTGAACCCTGACTGCTCTTCGGACTGGAGAGGGAGGGAGAAGGGAGTAGGGGGTGGAGATTCGGGGGAGGGGGACGGAAAAGGGAGGCAGGGAGGAGGAGGAAATTTCTAATTAAAAAAATTAGACATAAAAAAAAGGTGTAGGCAGAGAACTGGAGAGATGGCTCAGTGTTTAAGATACTGACTGTTCTTCCAGGGGTTCTGAATTCAAGTCCCAGCAAGGACATAGTAACTCACAACTACCTAAAATGAGATCTGGTGCCCTCCTCTGGCCTACCAGCACACCTACAGGCAGAGCACTATATATGTAAAAAAAATAAATAAAAGATAAAACTTTAAAAACAACAACAACAACAACAACAACAAAGCCAGGCGGTGGTGGCACACACCTTTAATCCCAGCACTCGGAAGCAGAGGCAGGCAGATCTCTGTGAGTTTGAGACCAACCTTGTCTATAAGAACTAGATCTAGGACAGTCTCCAAAGCTACAGAGAAACTCTGTCTTGAAAAACCAAAGTAATAGCCAGAAACCAAAACCATCTACAGTTCCAGGTGAGAGTCTGGGATCTCTGAGGGAGTAAGCCTGAGCCAGGTTCGCTGCGGGTCTGGGTGCACCCAAGTCTGGGACATCTGAGGGAGTAGATCAAAGCCAGAGACCTTTGCAGGACCAAGCACAAGCCAGGGACCTCTGCAGGACCAGGGACATTTACAGAAACAGGTCTGAGCTGACCACCTAGGCCAGAGCATGCCCGAGACAGCAAACTCCATGGGAGCAGAGCAAAGCCTGGAAGTAAGTGCTGAGTGACCTCCAGGAACACAGAGTAACCAATGGGATAACAAGAACTGTGGCACTGACTGTACCACGAGGATCAAGCATCTGAGCCTTGGATTCACTGGCACCTAGAAGATTAATCACCAGAATCACAGACAGCCCCAACCACACCTATTAGAGGAAAAGATGAGTAGACAAGGTAAGAACACATACAAAACCACAAAGAGCAACACGACACCAGTAAAATCTAGAGACCCTACAACAGCAAAACTGAACAACCAATTTCGATGAAGCAGAAGAAAATGACCTAAAAAATAACTTCAGGAGAATGTTTGGAACTTTTATAGAGGAAATGAGAAATTCCCTCAAAGAAATGGAAGTTTAAAAAAAAAATGGGGTACATAAGCAAATCCCTTAAAGAAAACCAAGAAAAAGTAATCAAATGACGAAAAAAAAAAAAAACTGTTCAAGACTTAAAACATGAAATAAAGACAATAAATAAAACACAAGCTGAGGCAATTATAGAAACAGAAATCATGAGAAAACAATTAGGTACCACAAACACAAGCATGAACAGCAGAATACAAGAGATGGAAGAAAGAATCTCAAGCGCTGAATATACAATAGAAGAAATAGACTCACCAGTCAAAAAAAAAAATCATTAACTCTAAAAAAAGCTTAACACAAAATATCCAGGAAATATGGGACACAATCAAACTGAGGGCTGAAATCAACAAAATACAAACAAAGAAAACAATACAAAGAATCAATGAGATAAAGAGTTGGTCCTTTGAGAAAATCAACAAAATAGACAAACCTTTTTCCTAACTAACCAAAAGGCAGAAAGAGAATATCCATATTAAAAACCAGAAATGAAAAGGGGGACATAACAATAGACATGGAGGAAATACAGAGGATCATCAGGTCATACTTCAAAAACCTGTACTCCTCAAAATTGGAAAACATTAAAGGAAATGGACAACTTTTTGAATAAACATCACTTAACAAAATTAAATCAAGTCCAGATAAGCAAATTAAACAACATATATTGCTAGAGAAATAGAAACAGTCATCAAAAGTCTTCCAACCAATAAAAGCCCAAGACCAGATGGTTTCAGCTCAGAATTCTACAAGACTTTCAAAGAAGAGGTAATGCCAATACTCCTCAAATTATTCCACACAATAGAAACAGAAGGAACATTGCCAAACTCTTCTTATAAGGCTACAGTTACCTTGATACCTGTTAGGAATTTTCATAACACAAGCTCTCTGCTAACGCAAAAGTCCCAATAAAACCAAATCACAACTGTCTTGACCACACCCCCAGTCTATTTTAACTGCTCCCCAGTAAATTCCCATTGTGGTCACACCCTTTCCCATGGTCTCATTGGCAGGGCCACCTGAGAGTTGTCTTGAACCTCCTCCAGGGAAGGGTCAAGGTTTGGCAGGAACAGAGACAGGACCTCCAAATATGGAGGCCAGAGACCCGGACTTACAATACCCAAACCACAAAAAGATGTTACTAAGAAAGAGAATTACAGAACAATCTCACTCATGAACACTGATGCGAAAATACTAAATAAAATACTGGCAAATAAAATCTAAGAACACATCAGAACCATCATCGACCATGATGAAGTCAGTTTCATGTCAGAGATGCAGGGATGATTCAACATATGAAAATCTGTCAAAGTAATTGAGCATATAAACAAACTGAAAAATAATAACCATATGATCATCTCAATAGATGCTGAAAACGCTTCCAATAAAGTTCAACATCCATTCATGATAACGGTCTTAGAGAGAACAGGGATACTAGGGACATACCTAAACATAAAAAAGGCAAGCTAAGAGCCAACATCAAACTAAGTGGAGAGAAACTCCCAGCAATCACACTGAAATCAGAAACAAGACAAGGTTGTCCACTCTCTCCATATCTATTCAATATAGTTCTTTTTAAAAAATATTTATGTATTATGTATCCAATATTCTGTCTGTGTGTATGCCTGCAGGCCAGAAGAGGGCACCAGACTGCACTACAGATGGTTGTGAGCCACCATGTGGTTGCTGGGATTGAACTCAGGACCTTTGGAAGAGCAGGCAATGCTCTTAACGTCTGAGCCATCTCTCCAGCCCTCCTCAATACAGTTCTTGAGGTCTTAGCTAGAGAAATAAGACACCAAAAGGAGATGAAGGGGATACAAATCGGGAAAGATGTCAAACTCTCACCACTTCCTGATGATATAATAATTTATATAAGCAACTCCACAAATTCTACCAAGGAACTTTGACAACTTGTAAACACTGTAAGTAATGTACAAGATTACAAGATACAAGATTAACTCAAAAAAAAAAA
>NC_022009.1:54022771-54029178 GCF_000317375.1 Microtus ochrogaster | reverse complement strand
ACCTTGGGAGAGGATTGAAGGAGAGGGAGAGGCAGGGAGGGGAGCAGAGAAAACTGTAGAGCTCAATAAAAATCAATTAAATTAAAAATAAAATGTTTGCTTGAGGCATTCTTACAGCCCTACTGAAGGCACTGAATAAAGTGCTTTTAATAAAGGCTCAAAACCTTTATTAAACAAATAACACTTTTTTCCAGAAGCCAGACTATAGGTCAGTTTCAGCTATTAGGGACTAAGCACCATATATTCAGTACTTCTGAAACATCCCACCAGTTAGTTATATTTTCATTCTGTGCTGTCATAGTTTCTAAAAAGTTCACATGTGGATGGCATATCTCATACAAAATACTGGTTTACCTTCAGTGGTCACCAAATACCATAAGGAATGCTGTTCACATATAGCGGGACATACCTGGGATTTTGAGAAAGCATTTACTAAAAATTAAAATATCACATGTTCAAGTTCAACATAATTTCAAACTATATTTTGTCTTTCAAGTTAGATAGCACATAAAAACATAAGATGATTTCTAGAAAGCTCTGGCTTAATAGTCCTAATTATTTCTAAGATATAGGCAGTTAAAAATATTCTACTTAAAATTAGCTACAGGGAAGGTGAGAAATAATGCATTTAAGTGTTCTGAATGAATTATAATCAAAGCTTCCAAGTCCATTGTATCAATTAATAAAACTAACTTTACAATTTGTAGACTCTGTACCTAGGAAATCCTGAAAAACTCATCATTATGAGTTAATCATGTAGTTATATAAAGGTGGGCATGGAAAGAGCACCACTAAGATCCAGACAACTTTAAAAACATGCTTAATGTATGTCAGCGTCCACTCCTAACTATTACAATGTAGACAGAAGACCCTGGCATGGGAAACTCAATATTAAGCTGAAATTGGGCACAATAAATACAGATTCAGATGTGCTTTAAGGAATCACTGATACCTTAATAAACAGAAGGTATCATGGTTTTTTACTACATTCTTTTTGGTCCTTTTATTGTGGAAAATCATAAAGACACAATCCTAACTATTTATAAAGTCCAATAGCACTGAGTAAATTTACACAGTTGTAGAAACCATCTCCAGAATGGTTCCATTGTTCAAAACGAAAACTCCGTACCCATAAAACAACCCCTACTTCCTCTTTCTCCCAGACCCTGGCAACCACCATTCTACTTTCTGTTTCTGTGAAAACTGACTGACTTAGTCACCTCATGTAAGTGTATATACTTGTCTCTTTGATCAGTTTCTGAAGCTTAATTGACAATGTAGATGAGGGTAAGTCCCTCTGTCAGGTCCTGCCCAGCACATGCTAAGGACAGTATGATTTTGTGTGGTAGACTAAGTCCTGTTTACAAATGAGGGAACTGGGGCTTCGCAAGCAGAAACACCCTGTTACATTGGGTCAATCCAGCTTCACCAGTTTCCAAAGTTTAGTCTTTTCAACACATCCGAGGCCTTCTGAAATAGTATTTTCAGATCTTTTTAAAACCACATATTTTCCCAGCCAAGTTAAAGTGAGTCCTTCCTTTTTTTTACAATTTGATTTGCATGTTGTACATGTTCATTCTTTTTAAAACAAACTACCTAAAACCCTATCTCAAAATGTTGCTCTAACTCTGCCCCACAAGTTTGTTGATTAAGTTTCCTCCCTGTTTTTTCAAGTAGGGTTTAGAAAAGAAGAATCCATCCACTAGTTAAAGCTCCCGAAACGTATGAACTTCCCAGTGTGTAGCACATAACAGTGGTGAACAGAATAATATGTTTAAAAAGTTAGACTTACATCTACAGAAACGAGTCCAAGTGTCTTCATCTCAGGTACATGCCTGTCTCACGGATCACCTGCTCTTAGCCTGACACAGCTGCCTGGGACTCAAATCCCTACCAATGTGACACCGATACTGCCCAACCAGAAACCCTGGAAGGCAAAATGACTACAATACCCATAATTCATGCTCCACACCCAAAACTGTCCACTCAGGGATCTGGCTAGAGTTTCACTCTAAGAAAATGGAAGTTGGAAAAGCAATGGGTTGGATGAGGGTTGGGTAGGGTTTGGGACGGATAGAAGAGGGTACATCTAAAAACAAACTGGACCTATGGCTCTCTCTCCATAAAAGGAAATTAAAGAGGTTTGATGTGCGCCAAAAAGTTCAAAGACTCCTTCGGTATTGGCAGGAAATGAAAATTCTTTGTGCAAACAAATGTTCTTGCAGCTGTGGAACCCGCCTGGCTGGATTCTCTTTGGGTGATTCAGAAGTGTGGGCATCTCTGTGCCTAGGGAAGCAGGTGAACCGAGAAGCAAAGAAGCCAGCCAGCCCCAGCGCTCCACATCAGCACACCCCGCCCCCTGTTGCCCAGACATGCTTGCTGTAGGTGTGTGGAAACGTTTCCACCCCTTATTTTCCAAAACTTTCTTACTTTCCTTTCTTTAAACACTTCACTTACAAAGTGCTTTTAAAGCTGTAAGTGAAATAAACCTCGGTTTCCACTCTGGGAATCACTTAGCCTTCTGCAAATTCCAGCATTATTCTCAGTTGTTCAGAATTTAGGAGAAAGAAAATGAACAGGGAAAAGTATAGGTTAATAAAACATATGCAGTATTATTAACAGGAAAGTGTTTAAGAACCTAAAAAGAAGAAATGTGTTTTATTCATTTTCTTCATACGGCCTGTCTGTCTAAGCCCCTTCCTCACTGTGAGATACATCACAGAAAATGAGGAAGACATGACCCTTGGTCTGGGTTTAAAAACATACCATGAGGATTCATCAAAGCAAGCAGGCAGCCGAGAGAAGACCAAGAAGAGAATCTTCATTCCTTGTTCTCCTTTCTCTGTCCCAGAGTTCTTCAAACCCCTGCCTCTGTAACTAGCTGATGAAGTCACCTGGTCCAACCGCAATCCAGGTAAATCTCCTCCTTGAGTCATCTGCTAATCCTGACTCCTGATAAGAAGCTAATTTTCCTCCATTTCATCAGTATTGCTTCCCAGGGAGTGGCTTGAGAATTTCCATTGCCGCAACACTGACTTTTCCTCAAGTAGATAAGATGCTTCCTTTCACTGGACGATGAGAAATATTCTACCTCTCATCTGCCTTCCCTTGATTTAGCCATTCCCACTTAGTAAATTCCCTAATATACTCTTCTATCATGTTTCTTTATATTATGGAAGTATGTATATACAAAGCACCCTTATCTTTATTTGAAGGCTGGACTTTATTTCATTCCTACTTAATTGACTTAGTAACACACACACACACAGAGGTATTTCTGTTAAGCAAGTACTCAGTGCAGGAAATAATAGCAATATTAACCTTTGGATTTTAATGCTCACTACCATTTCTGTTCCACTCGGTGAGTTTCTACAAGGAATATTACTATCAGAATCTTCTGACCAGTGTGTACTGTGGCTCCCACAACTTTTTAAATTTTCTGTTTCCTTTTTTTTTTCTCATAATATCAGAGTTCAGATTCAGACTTTTTCACATGGGAGGCAAACACTCTTTGAATGAGCTACATTCCCAGTCGTGTGTGTGTGTGTGTGTGTGTGTGTGTGTGTGTGGACACATATATATGCACACTTACTGGTACACATACAGAGACCAGAAGTCAAAGTCAGTATCTTCTTGTCTTGTTCTCTATCTTCTTTTCTGAGACAGTACCTGGCACAAGAACCTGATGCTGGCCAGCCACTCCAGGAATCCTTTTGTGTTGTCCTCCAGTGTTAGGGTTACAGATGCAGACTACTGAAACTGTGTCTTTACATGGGTGCTGGAGATTGAATTCAGATTCCCAAGTTTGTGTAGCAAGTACTTTTTCCAACAAAATCACGTCTCCAGTCTCTAGCTCTTGACTTTTAACATAAGAGTCTCACCATGTCATCCTGGTTCTACCTTTCTTTCCTGGCTACTGGGGCAATAGAAATACATAATTATGCTAGCCTCCACAACACTTGTTTGCAAAAAGTCCCAGTATTTAATAAAGTAATGCTTCCCCTGAGAGTGTTTGAGCTCTTGCGGATCACCACTGTTTCTCCTGCTCCATTCCTGCAATGTACATACTTGACTTCCTAAATTCTAAAGACATGTCTTCTACCCTGTGGCTGCTTCTCTGAGCAGTGCTCCTGCCTCCATCTATGATCTTTCATTCTTGCTCCAGCATTTCTGGCTTTTTTCCCCTATAACCTAATCTCCTGAGTCTGAACCTAAATCACTATAGGTTCTTTAAAACAGTCCTTAATCACTGATCGCCCCCACCCAGGAAAAAGACCTCTCAGCACTTGCTAGTTCTGCACTGTCTCTGAGTCTTCATTTGCTCAGCCATCTTCTAGCTGTCAACAGTGGTAGAGGAAGTGAGTCAGATCCTGCTGCTGACTCACTTCGTGACATTTCTGTGGGTCACCAGACACAAAGATGATCTGATAAGGGTGAGTGTTGGCTGTAGTGCTGGGATGACAACATTCACCTCCATGTTTCTAATAGCATTGTACAATTGTTGGCCTCATGGTCTGCTTGTGAGGCAATAATTACAGCCACCTAAAGTAAGACCACCATCCATCCTATCACAGGGAGTAAGGAAATCTCTTTTTACCTTTTACCTCTTCCATGTTCTCTTCCTAACTGTAGTGATAATTCATTTGTATTTTAATAAATAAAGCTTGCTGAAGATCAAAGAGTAAAACAGCCACCCTGGTCAGCCGTCTAGACCAGGCAGTGGTGACACACATCTTTAATCCCAGTAGCCACACTAGTTTCCCATAGAAACTAGGCAGTAATGGTATATGCCTTTAATCCCAGCCCTAGAGAGGAGTATACAACAGAAGGAGGTAACTCTCAGGCAGTCTCATTCTGAGATTCCTGGAGGCAGGATGGTCATTGTGGACTGAGCAGAGGTAAGAGACAGTGGTTAACTGTTTTGCTTTTCTGTCCTTCAGGTTGAACCCGAAATTTATTAATTGTGCTAAATGTAACTCCTTGTACTGACATGGATTTGTGAGTGAGTTGATGCATGTTTCTCTAAGCTTCTTTCATTTTTCAACTAAAATCATGACCATGTTCAACCATGAAATTTCCTGTCCTTATAAGAAGTTTAGAATATGGACAAAGGTTCCTTCCTAGTGTAGACTACTACTTAATGATCAAGCTTTTGTCCAATAAAGTATCCCTTAATGACATATTAAATGTCACTCTGTACTGAAGCTACCCCAGAGTGGAAGGAAACAGTATTTTCCCCCATATGATCATTTTTCCTAATAGGTTATCTTAGAAAGAGGAAGGCAAATTTGAAAGCTTATAAAAAATTCCCCTTGGAGTTTTTCTTTGTTCTGTTTCAGTATGGCTGGACTCCCAGTCTCTGGTTTGCCATATCTTCCATTTCTGGGCCACTGTGTCCTTGAGCCATGGTCACACTAGACATTTCCCAAAAACAGTTTCTACTAGTTAATTGTAAGAATAGCTCAATTATTGTAAAATGTTAGCACTAAAGTTAATTTAGGCCTAATTGGCCTCATTCTCCTAGAATAAGGAAGTGAGTCAAGTTCTCACAATTTCACATTTTTCTTCATTTTATCTTTTTGGGTCCAGACTCAGTCATGACATGAATCATCCATAAACTGATCCCCAGCGAGTAGCAGATTAGAAGTCATCACTGTTTCCTTTTGTAATGGTATATTATTTGTGTTTTGATAAATAGATCTTGCTCGAAGACCAGAGGCAAAGCTCTAGCCACTAGAGGTCAGGCAATAAGTGACACACACCTTTAATCCCAGGATTTGGGGGACAGCGTCGGATGGATCTCTGTGAGTTCAAGGCCACACTGGGCTACACAAGATCAAAGCAGGAAGAGATCTAGGTGGTGGTGACTCACACCTTTAATCTCAGTACTAAGGAGTCATATGACTTTAATACCAGCAATAGAGGGAATATAAAATGGAAGGAGAGAGAGGCTTTGCTTTGCTGGCTGGGTCACCCAGCCTTGGTAAAGGTAAAATTACTCCAATGGCTTGGCTTTTATAGTCTTCAGGTTGAACCCCAATTTCTGTCTCTGGGTTTTGTTAGTCACACTACAGCCTTTCATTTGCTTCCAGGATTTTCTTCAAGTAAAGGGGTCAACTACTGACTGCACCAAAGGATCTTTTTAGGCTGTTCTTTGGCTGCTAATCTCCAGCGTGTGGTGCTCTGTGCAGTTTTCACTAGAAGGCCTATAGATTCCTTGTCTCATATGTTTGATGTAAAAATTTATGTGGTGATTCTTCTCTATTTTATTCAAATAATTGCCACTCTCAGAAAAACATCGCAATTTGAAGAGAGTTCTTCATGTGCTCTCACATCAACTTGGAGTTTATGATTTTCGTAGGATTTCCAAAGCTTGTTTTTATCAGTCAGTTTGAAGAAGAAACAAG
>NC_022009.1:54019547-54022522 GCF_000317375.1 Microtus ochrogaster | reverse complement strand
ATCTTAGAATTGTATTCTATAAAACTCACAGTCCGGAAGATAGGGAAAGACGCTTTGGACACCACTAATTTCTATGTATATATAGCTTAGGTACTATATGCAATTGTTTGGAGTGTAACTGTCCCCCAAAGGCTCACTTTCCAGTGTGGTGATATTGGAACACGGTAGAATTTTTTAAAGGTAGTCTAGTGGGAGGTTCTAAGCTTATTGAAATATTCCCTTTAAGGGAACACTTCTTCCTTTTGATTTCTGGTTCACATGGTGAGCATTATACTATACTGGGTACCCTGTCATGATATATTACCTCTCTGTAGATACAAAAGTAACAGGACAACCAATAGTGGACTAAAATCTACAAAGCTATGAGTAACCATAAGCCTTTTGTCTTTATAAGATGACTACCTCAGATGTTTGCCAGAGTAATGGAAATAGTACGTCCATTTCTTACAGATTTTTAAACCTTTCACGAGTTGTCATTCCCTGAGAAGGCTATCGCTTATATTACATGTTCCTAATTAATATTATGCCACAATGAACTCTACAATATCATTTGAGGGCATAAGATAGAACTCTACAGATACTCATATTTACTAGTAAAAATCCCAGAGTTGTGTGGAAAAGAAGACAATGGATGCCATAAATCTCCCATCCAATGCTCTGTAAGGATTCCCATGCAAAATGCCTAATTTAGCAGGGTCTCTCCTCTTAGTGATCACATACTCATCTGTAGCATATTCCTTGTCAATAATTACAGTATAAAATTACTTCAAAATTAATGGCTTAGATTAAAATTTTTAACTTCTCAGTCAGTAAGATGGCTCAACTGGTAAAGTCAACTGTCACCAAGCCAACGGACCTGAGTTCAATCAAGAGGACCACATGGTAAGAAAGAAGTACATCTTGCAAGCTGTTGTCTGACCTCTGTATGCATGTGCCTCCTACACCACTATATGTGATTTTTTTTAAAAAATAATTTCTAAAATTCAAGAAAATAGTACAAGTCTCATTGATTCAAAGCCAAGATTTCTGTAGGATCACAATCATTTATGGATACTGCAAGGAAAAGTCCTTCTTTCCTCTCTCTCTTCTAGAGGCCACTCATGTATTCACAGTCCTTCACTCAAGGGCCTATGTTGTCTTCAAAGCCAGAAAAATCAAATGGGAGTTTTTTATGAAATTTCTCTGACTGTCTTCTGTCATAAAGTCTCTGTGACCAGAGGAAAGCTGCCTGGCTTAAAACGGTCTATGACTGAATTCAAACAATCTGACTAATCCTATTACCCCCATCTCAAAGCACAGACCCTTAGTCATACCTGCAAAGTCCCTTTACAAGTGTCATGAACACATTTGTATGTCAGGTTTAGGACCAGGACTTCTTGAGACACATTATTCCAACTGCCACACTGGATTATTTATATTAAAATTTGGAAATTCTCCACATAGTACTCTTGGGTTGGGGATGGGTGTCTCACAGGCTTCCCACTTGTGCTAACAAAAAAAAAATTTTTGATTTTTTTTGTTTTTTTTTTTAGCATTATTCTTTTTCCCATTTATCTATTAAAGATTTCTGTCTCTTCCCCGCCACCTCCTCCCATTACGAATATTTTGATTTTTACGAAGGAGAAATGTTAGGAGCAAAGAATTCAGGTATCTAAAGTATTACCTGCCTCTGGACAATAAAAGCATGACAGACTTGTGATTCAGACACAAAGTTATTTCTATCAAAAGTAAGCAAAGTAATTTTTAAAAATATATTATGTTAGAAAAGAAATATGTCTCAGAGGGGTTCCCGTTGCCAGACTCTCAGCAAAATTATGGTGTAGGTAAAGTTATGAAAAGCACAAAGCTGGAGGTGGTGATGGATGGGGCTAAATGGAGTTAGAGAAGTTTGCCTATACTTGAGAGTCTATATGGATTGTCTTTCACACCACAATTTCCTTATTTGAAAAAACCTAGCCACAGACAAAAGTTTTCAGACCATGTAACATATGACATTACTTCCTTGACTCCTCACATGACTGGCCACAGAGACTAGATTGAAATTCCTTTTTTTATAGAAAAAAAAATACATGGCATATAAAACAATATAACAACTTTTTAAAATGAAATGAAATAAATAACTTGGAACTGAAAAGACATGATAAAAGGAATTGCATAGGAGCAGAATATATTGCTATAATAAGGTCAGTCTTTTTTAAAAAAATTTTTTTTGAGCTCTGCATTTTCCTCTGCTCCCCTCCCTGCCTCTCCCCTCCACTTCCACTCTCTCCCAGGGTCCCCATGCCCCCCATTTACTCAGGAGATCTTGTCTTTTTCTACTTCCCATGTAGATTAAATGTTTGTATGTCTCTCTTAGGATCCTCAGTGTTGTCTAGGTACTCTAGGATTATGATTTTGTGGGCTAGTTTTCTTTGCTTTATGTTTAAAGAACACTTATGAGTGAGTACATGTGATAATTGTCTTTCTGGGTCTGGATTACCACACTCAAACTGATATATTTTAGTTCCATCCATTTGCCTGAAAAGTTCATTATGTTGTTATTTTTTCTGCTGTGTAGTACTGCATTGTGTAAATGTACCATATTTTCTTTATCCATTCGTCAGTTGAGGGTATGTAGGTTGTTTCCAGGTTCTGGCTATGACAAACAATGCAGTTATGAACATAGTTGATCACATGTCCTTTTGGCATGATTGAGCATCCTTTGGATATATACCCAAAAGTGGTTAATATGCAAATAAATACCCAAAAGTGGGTCTTGAGAAAGGTTTTTCTCCTAATTTTCTGAGAAATCACCACACCGATATCCAAAGGGGCTGTACCAGTTTGCATTACCACCAGAAATGTAGAAGTGTTCCCTTTACTCCAGCATAAGTTGTCATCAGTGCTTTTGATCTTGGCCATTCTTACAGGTATAAGATGGAATCTCAGAGTTGTTTTGATTTGCATTTCTCTGATGACTAAGGATGTTGAACCTT
>NC_022009.1:54017455-54018378 GCF_000317375.1 Microtus ochrogaster | reverse complement strand
ATTTGTATCCTCTTGATCTCCTTTTGTTGTCTTATTGCTCTAGCTAAGACCTCAAGAACTATATAGAATAGATATAGAGAGAGTGGACAGCCTTGTTTTGTTCCTGATTTCAGTGGCATCACTGGGAGTTTCTCTCCATTTAGTTTGATGTTGGCTGTTGGTTTGCTGTATATTGCCTTTATTATGTTTAGGTATATTCCTAGTATCCCTGTTCTCTCTAAGACCTTTACCATGAAGGGATATTGTATTTTGTCAAAAGCTGTTTTGGTATCCAATGAGATGATCATGTGGTTATTATTTTTCAGTTTGTTTATATGGTCAATTACTTTGACAAATTTTCATATGTTGAACCATTCCTGCGTCTCTGGGATAAAGCTGACTTGGTCATGGTAGATGATGGTTCTGATGTGTTTTTGGATTTGATTTGCCAGTATTTTATTTAGTATTTTTGCATCAGTGTTCATGAGGGAGATTGTTGGAGGGAGCAGAGCTGCTTGCTTGTCCCAGTCACCCAGCTAGCTTATACCTGAAATAACCACACAGAAACTGTATTAATTAAAACACTGCTTGGCCATTAGCTCTAACTACTTATGACTAATTCTTACATATTAATTTAACCCATCTCCATTAATCTGTGTATCGCCAAATGGCTGTGGCTTACTGGAGATTCTAACTGGCATCCATCTCAGGCAGAGGATCCATGGCTTCTCTCACTCTGCCCTTCTTCCCAGCATTCAGTTCTGTCTTTCTTCTCCTACCTAAGTTCTGCTCTATCAGGCCCAATGCAGTTTCTTTATTAATTAACCAATGAAATTTACACATGAACAGAAGAACCTCCTACACTGTGAGATTGGACTGTAATTGTCTCTTTTAGTAATATCTTTATGTGATTTGGATATCAGTATAATTGTAGCCTCATAAAA